>NW_027064437.1:0-26289 GCF_032884065.1 Artemia franciscana
AAAGAGATTTTAATCACATTCTTTACCATGTGCAATCATAAAATAGTCTAATATCTTCATTATTTCCACAGACCTAGCTATTACCCTCGAAAACTAAAACTTTTGAAATAGGAAAAGAGCCTTTAATCACATTCTTTACCATGTGTAATCATAAAATAGTCTAATATCTTCATTTTTTCAACATACGTAGCTATTATATTCGAAAACTAAAACTTTTGACATAGGAAAAAAGCCTTTAATCACATTCTTTATCATTTGCCAATCATAAAATAGTCTAATATCTTCATTTTTTCAACATACGTAGCTATTACCCTCGAAAACTAAAACTTTTAAAATAGGAAAAGAGCCTTTAATCACATTCTTTACCATTTGCAATCATAAAATTGTCTAATATCTTCATTTTTTCAACATACGTAGCTATTACCCTCGATAAATAAAACTTTTGAAATATGAAAAGAGCCTTTAATCACATTCTTTACCATTTGCAATCATAAAATAGTCTAATATCTGCATTTTTTCAACATACGTAGCTATTACCCAATAAAACTTTTAAAATAGGAAAAGAGCCTTTAATCACATTCTTTACCATTTGCAATCATAAAATTGTCTAATATCTTCATTTTTTCAACATACGTAGCTATTACCCTCGAAAATTAAAACTTTTGAAATAGGAAAAGAGCCTTTAATCACATTCTTTACCATTTGCAATCATAAAATAGTCTAATATCTTCATTTTTTCAACATACGTAGCTATTACCCTAGAAAACTAAAACTTTTGACATAGGAAAAGAGCCTTTAATCACATTCTTTACCATGTGCAATCATAAAATAGTCTAATATTCATTTTTTCAACATACGTAGCTATTACCCTCGAAAAATAAAACTTTTGATGATTATAAAAATAATCACATTCTTTACCATGTGCAATCATAAAATTGTCTAATATCTTCATTTTTTCCACAGACAAAGCTATTACCCTCGAAAACTAAAACTTTTGAAATAGGAAAAGAGCCTTTAATCCCATTCTTTACCATGTGCAATCATAAAATTGCCTAATATCTTCATTTTTTCACCATACGTAGATATTAACCTCGAAAACTAAAACTTTTGAAATAGTAAAAGAGTCTTTAATCACATTCTTTACCATTTGCAATCATAAAATAGTCTAATATATTCATTTTTTCCACAGACAAAGCTATTACCCTCAAAAACTAAAACTTTTGAAATAGGAAAAGAGCCTTTAATCACATTCTTTACCATGTGCAATCATAAAATTGTCTAATATCTTCATTTTTTCAACAGACATAGCTATTACCCTCGAAAACTAAAACTTTTGAAATAGGAAAAGAGCCTTTAATCACATTCTTTACCATTTGCAATCATAAAATAGTCTAATATTTTCATTTTTTCAACATACGTAGCTATTACCCTCGAAAACTAAAACTTTTGAAATAGGAAAAGAGATTTTAATCACATTCTTTACCATGTGCAATCATAAAATAGTCTAATATCTTCATTTTTTCCACAGACCTAGCTATTACCCTCGAAAACTAAAACTTTTGAAATAGGAAAAGAGCCTTTAATCACATTCTTAACCATGTGCAATCATAAAATAGTCTAATATCTTCATTTTTTCAACATACGTAGCTATTACATTCGAAAACTAAAACTTTTGACATAGGAAAAAAGCCTTTAATCACATTCTTTACCATTTGCAATCATAAAATAGTCTAATATCTTCATTTTTTCAACATACGTAGCTATTACCCTCGAAAACTAAAACTTTTAAAATAGGAAAAGAGCCTTTAATCACATTCTTACCATTTGCAATCATAAAATGTCTAATATCTTCATTTTTTCAACATACGTAGCTATTACCTCGATAAATAAAACTTTTGAAATATGAAAAGAGCCTTTAATCACATTCTTTACCATTTGCAATCATAAAATAGTCTAATATCTGCATTTTTTCAAAATACGTAGCTATTACCCACTAAAACTTTTAAAATAGGAAAAGAGCCTTTAATCACATTCTTTACTATTTGCAATCATAAAATTGTCTAATATCTTCATTTTTTCAACTTACGTAGCTATTACCCTCGAAAATTAAAACTTTTGAAATAGGAAAAGAGCCTTTAATCACATTCTTTACCATTTGCAATCATAAAATAGTCTAATATTCATTTTTTCAACATACGTAGCTATTACCCTCGAAAAATAAAACTTTTGATGATTATAAAAATAATCACATTCTTTACCATGTGCAATCATAAAATTGTCTAATATCTTCATTTTTTCCACAGACAAAGCTATTACCCTCGAAAACTAAAACTTTTGAAATAGGAAAAGAGCCTTTAATCCCATTCTTTACCATGTGCAATCATAAAATTGCCTAATATCTTCATTTTTTCAACATACCTAGCTATTACCCTCGAAAATTAAAACTTTTGAAATAGGAAAGGAGCCTTTAATCACATTCTTTACCTGTGCAATCATAAAATAGTCTAATATCTTCATTTTTTCCACAGACATAGCTATTACCCTCGAAACTAAAACTTTTGAAATAGGAAAGAGCCTTTAATCACATTCTTTACCATTTGCAATCATAAAATAGTCTAATATCTTCATTTTTCAACATACGTAGCTATTATCCACGAAAACTAAAACTTTTGACATAGGAAAAGAGCCTTTAATCACATTCTTTACCATTTGCAATCATAAAATAGTCTAATATCTTCATTTTTTCAACTTACGTAGCTATTACCCTTGAAAACTAAAACTTTTGAAATAGGAAAAGAGCCTTTAATCACATTCTTTACCATTTGCAATCATAAAATAGTCTAATATCTTCATTTTTTCAACATACGTAGCTATTACCCTCGAAAACTAAAACATTTAAAATAGGAAAAGAGCCTTTAATCACATTCTTTACCATTTTCAATCATAAAATTGTCTAATATCTTCATTTTTTCAACATACGTAGCTATTACCCTCGAAAAATAAAACTTTTGAAATAGGAAAAGAGCCTTTAATCACATTCTTTACCATTTGCAATCATAAAATAGTCTAATATCTTCATTTTTTCAACATACGTAGCTATTACCCTCGAAAACTAAAACTTTTGACATTGGAAAAGAGCCTTTAATCACATTCTTTACCATTTGCAATCATAAAATAGTCAAATATCTTCATTTTTTCAACATACGTAGCTATTACCCCCGAAAACTAAAACTTTTGACATAGGAAAAGAGCCTTTAATCACATTCTTTACCATTTGCAATCATAAAATAGTCTAATTCTTCATTTTTTCAACATACGTAGCTATTACCCTCGAAAACTAAAACTTTTGAAATAGGAAAAGAGCCTTTAATCATATTCTTTACATGTGAAATCATAAAATAGTCTAATATCTTAATTTTTTCAACATACGTAGCTATTACCCTTGAAAACTAAAACTTTTGACATAGGAAAAGAGCCTTTAATCACATTCTTTACCATTTTGCAATCATAAAATAGTCAATATCTTCATTTTTTCAACATACGTAGCTATTACCCCTCGAAAACTAAAACTTTTGAAATAGGAAAAGAGCCTTTAATCACATTCTTTACCATGTGCAATCATAAAATAGTCTAATATCTTCATTTTTTCAAGATACGTAGCTATTACCATCGAAAACTAAAACTTTTGAAATAGGAAAAGAGCCTTTAATCACATTCTTTACCATGTGCAATCATAAAATTGTCTAATATCTTCTTTCAAAAGTTTTAGTTTTCGAGGGTAATAGCTACGTATGTTGAAAAAATGAAGATATTAGACGATTTTATGATTGCAAATGGTAAAGAATGTGATTAAAGGCTCTTTTCCTATTTCAAAAGTTTTATTTTTCGATGGTAATAGCTACGTATGTTGAAAAAATGAAGATATTAGACAATTTTATGATTGCAAATGGTGAAGAATGTGATTTAAAGGCTCTTTTCCTATTTTAAAAGTTTTAGTTTTCGAGGATAATAGCTAGGCATGTTGAATAAATGAAAATATTAGACTGTTTTATGATTGCAAATGGTAAAGAATGTGATTAAAGGCTCTTTTCCTATTTCAAAAGTTTTATTTTTCGATGGTAATAGCTACGTATGTTGAAAAAATGAAGATATTAGACAATTTTATGATTGCAAATGGTGAAGAATGTGATTAAAGGCTCTTTTCCTATTTCAAAAGTTTTAGTTTTCGAGGGTAATAGCTACGTATGTTGAAAAAATGAAGATATTCATATCAGTCTAAGATATTAGACTATTTTATGATTGCAAATGGTAAAGAATGTGATTAGAGGCTCTTTTCTTATTTCAAAAGTTTTAGTTTTTGAGGGTAATTATAATGAAGATATTAGACTATTTTATGATTGCACATGGTAAAGAATGTGATTAAAGGCTCTTTTCCTATTTCAAAAGTTTTAGTTTTCGAGGGTAATAGCTACGTATGTTGAAAAAATGAAGATATTAGACTATTTTATGATTGCAAATGGTAAAGAATGTGATTAAAGGCTCTTTTCCTATTTCAAAAGTTTTAGTTTTCGGGGGTAATAGCTACGTATGTTGAAAAAATGAAGAAATTAGACTATTTTATGATTGCAAATGGTAAAGAGTGTGATTAAAGATATTAGACTATTTTATGATTGCAAATGGTAAAGAATGTGATTAAAGGCTCTTTTCCTATTTCAAAAGTTTTAGTTTTCGGGGGTAATAGCTACGTATGTTGAAAAAATGAAGATATTAGACTATTTTATGATTGCAAATGGTAAAGAATGTGATTAAAGGCTCTTTTCCTATTTTTAAAAGTTTTATTTTTCGAGGGGTAATAGCTTTGTCTGTGGAAAAAAATGAAGATATTAGACTATTTTATGATTGCAAATGGTAAAGAATGTGATTAAAGGCTCTTTTCCTATTTTTAAAGTTTTAGTTTTCGAGTGTAATAGCTTTGTCTGTGGAAAAAATGAAAATATTAGACAATTTTATGATTGCACATGGTAAAGAATGTGATTAAAGGCTCTTTTCCTATTTCAAAAGTTTTAGTTTTCGAGGGTAATAGCTACGTATGTTGAAAAAATGAAGATATTAGACTATTTTATGATTGCACATGGTAAAGAATGTGATTAAAGGCTCTTTTCCTATTTCAAAAGTTTTATTTTTCGATGGTAATAGCTACGTATGTTGAAAAAATGAAGATATTAGACAATTTATGATTGCAAATGGTGAAGAATGTGATTAAAGGCTCTTTTCCTATTTCAAAAGTTTTATTTTTCGATGGTAATAGCTACGTATGTTGAAAAAATGAAGATATTAGACAATTTTATGATTGCAAATGGTGAAGAATGTGATTAAACGCTCTTTTCCTATTTTAAAAGTTTTAGTTTTCGAGGATAATAGCTACGTATGTTGAATAAATGAAAATATTAGACTATTTTATGATTGCAAATGGTAAAGAATGTGATTAAAGGCTCTTTTCCTATTTCAAAAGTTTTATTTTTTGATGGTAATAGCTACGTATGTTGAAAAAATAAAGATATTAGACAATTTTATGATTGCAAATGGTGAAGAATGTGATTAAAGGCTCTTTTCCTATTTTAAAAGTTTTAGTTTTTGAGGATAATAGCTACGTATGTTGAAAAAATGAAGATATTAGACGATTTTATGATTGCACATGGTAAAAAATGTTATTAAAGGCTCTTTTCCTATTTCAAAAGTTTTAGTTTTTGAGGGTAATAGCTACGTATTTTGAAAAAATGAAGATATTAGACTATTGTATGATTGCAAATGGTAAAGAATGTGATTAAAGGCTCTTTTCCTATTTTAAAAGTTTTAGTTTTCGGGGGTAATAGCTACGTATGTTGAAAAAATAAAGATATTAGACTATTTTATGATTGCAAATGGTAAAGAATGTGATTAAAGGCTCTTTTCCTATTTCGAAAGTTTAGTTTTCGAGGGTAATAGCTTCGTATGTTGGAAAAATGAAGTATTAGACTATTTTATGATTGCAAATGGTAAAGAATGTGATTAAAGGCTCTTTTCCTATTTCAAAGTTTTAGTTTTTGAGGGTAATAGCTATGTCTGTGGAAAAAATGAAGATATTAGACTATTTTATGATTGCAAATGGTAAAGAATGTGATTAAAGGGTCTTTTCCTATGTCAAAAGTTTTAGTTTTCGAGGTTAATAGCAACGCATGTTGAAAAAATGAAGATATTAGACTATCTTATGATTGCACATGGTAAAGAGTGTGATTAAAGGCTCTTTTCCTATTTCAAAAGTTTTAGTTTTCGAGGGTAATAGCTACGTATGTTGAAAAAATGAAGATATTAGACTATTTTATGATTGCACATGGTAAAGAATGTGATTAAAGGCTCTTTTCCTATTTCAAAAGTTTTAGTTTTCGAGGGTAATAGCTACGTATGTTGAAAAAATGAAGATATTAGACTATTTTATGATTGCAAATGGTAAAGAATGTGATTAAAGGTTCTTTTCCTATTTTAAAAGTTTTAGTTTTCGAGGGTAATAGCTTTGTCTGTGGAAAAAATGAAGATATTAGACAATTTTATGATTGCACATGGTAAAGAATGTGATTAAGGCTCTTTTCCTATTTCAAAAGTTTTAGTTTTCGAGGGTAATAGCTACGTATGTTGAAAAAATGAAGATATTAGACAATTTTATGATTGCACATGGTAAAAAATGTGATTAAAGGCTCTTTTCCTATGTCAAAAGTTTTATTTTTGATGGTAATAGCTACGTATGTTGAAAAAATGAAGATATTAGACAATTTTATGATTGCACATGGTAAAGAATGTGATTAAAGGCTCTTTTCCTATTTCAAAAGTTTTAGTTTTCGAGAGTAATAGCTACGTATGTTGAAAAAATGAAGATATTAGACTATTTTATGATTGCAAATGGTAAAGAATGTGATTCAAGGCTCTTTTCCTATTTCAAAAGTTTTAGTTTTCGCGGGTAAGAGCTTTGTCTGTGGAAAAAATGAAGATATTAGACAATTTTATGATTGCTCATGGTAAAGAATGTGATTAAAGGCTCTTTTCCCCATTTCAAAAGTTTTAGTTTTTCGAGGGTAATAGCTACGTATGTTGAAAAAATGAAGATAATTAGACTATTTTATGATTGCACATGGTAAAGAATGTGATTAAAGGCTCTTTTCCTATGTCAAAAGTTTTAGTTTTCGAGGGTAATAGCTACGTATGTTGAAAAAATGAAGATATTAGACTATTTTATGATTGCAAATGGTAAAGAATGTGATTAAAGGCTCTTTTCCTATGTCAAAAGTTTTAGTTTTTGAGGGTAATAGCTAAGTATGTTGAAAAAATGAAGATATTAGACTATTTTATGATTGCAAATGGTAAAGAATGTGATTAAAGGCTCTTTTCCTATTTCAAAAGTTTTAGTTTTCGAGGGTAAGAGCTTTGTCTGTGGAAAAAATGAAGATATTAGACAATTTTATGATTGCTCATGGTAAAGAATGTGATTAAAGGCTCTTTTCCCATTTCAAAAGTTTTAGTTTTCGAGGGTAATAGCTACGTATGTTGAAAAAATGAAGATATTAGACTATTTTATGATTGCAATGGTAACGAATGTGATTAAAGGCTCTTTTCCTATTTCAAAAGTTTTATTTTTCGATGGTAATAGCGACGTATGTTGAAAAAATGAAGATGTTGGACAATTTTATGATTGCAAATGGTGAAGAATGTGATTAAAGGCTCTTTTCCTATTTTAAAAGTTTTAGTTTTCGAGGATAATAGCTACGTATGTTGAATAAATGAAAATATTAGACTATTTTATGATTGCAAATGGTAAAGAATGTGATTAAAGGCTCTTTTCCTATTTCGAAGTTTTAGTTTTCGAGGGTAATAGCTACGTATGTTGGAAAAATGAAGATATTAGACTATTTTATGATTGTAAATGGTAAAGAATGTGATTAAAGGCTCTTTTCCCTATTTCAAAAGTTTAGTTTTTGAGGGTAATAGCTATGTCTGTGGAAAAAATGAGATATTAGACTATTTTATGATTGCAAATGGTAAAGAATGTGATTAAAGGGTCTTTTCCTATGTCAAAAGTTTTAGTTTTCGAGGTTAATAGCAACGTATGTTGAAAAAATGAAGATATTAGACTATTTTATGATTGCACATGGTAAAGAATGTGATTAAAGGCTCTTTTCCTATTTCGAAAGTTTTAGTTTTCGAGGGTAATAGCTACGTATGTTGGAAAAATGAAGATATTAGACTATTTTATGATTGCAAATGGTAAAGAATGTGATTAAAGGCTCTTTTCCTATTCAAAAGTTTTAGTTTTTGAGGTAATAGCTATGTCTGTGGAAAAAATGAAGATATTAGACTATTTTATGATTGCAAAGGTAAAGAATGTGATTACAGGGTCTTTTCCTATGTCAAAAGTTTTAGTTTTCGAGGTTAATAGCAACGTATGTTGAAAAAATGAAGATATTAGACTATTTTATGATTGCACATGGTAAAGAATGTGATTAAAGGCTCTTTTCCTATTTCAAAAGTTTTAGTTTTCGAGGGTAATAGCTACGTATGTTGAAAAAATGAAGATATTAGACTATTTTATGATTGCACATGGTAAAGAATGTGATTAAAGGCTCTTTTCCTATTTCAAAAGTTTTAGTTTTCGAGGGTAATAGCTACGTATGTTGAAAAAAAGAAGATATTAGACTATTTTATGATTGCAAATGGTAAAGAATGTGATTAAAGGCTCTTTTCCTATTTTAAAAGTTTTAGTTTTCGAGGGTAATAGCTTTGTCTGTGGAAAAAATGAAGATATTAGACAATTTTATGATTGCACATGGTAAAGAATGTGATTAAAGGCTCTTTTCTATGTCAAAAGTTTTATTTTTTGATGGTAATAGCTACGTATGTTGAAAAAATGAAGATATTAGACAATTTATGATTGCACATGGTAAAGAATGTGATTAAAGGCTCTTTTCCTATGTCAAAAGTTTTATTTTTTGATGGTAATAGCTACGTATGTTGAAAAAATGAAGATATTAGACAATTTTATGATTGCACATGGTAAAGAATGTGATTAAAGGCTCTTTTCCTATTTCAAAAGTTTTAGTTTCGAGGGTAATAGCTACGTATGTTGAAAAAAATGAAGATATTAGACTATTTTATGATTGCAAATGGTAAAGAATGTGATTCAAGGCTCTTTTCCTATTTCAAAAGTTTTAGTTTTCGCGGGTAAGAGCTTTGTCTGTGGAAAAAATGAAGATATTAGACAATTTTATGATTGCTCATGGTAAAGAATGTGATTAAAGGCTCTTTTCCCATTTCAAAAGTTTTAGTTTTCAAGGGTAATAGCTACGTATGTTGAAAAAATGAAGATATTAGACTATTTTATGATTGCACATGGTAAAGAATGTGATTAAAGGCTCTTTTCCTATGTCAAAAGTTTAGTTTTCGAGGGTAATAGCTACGTATGTTGAAAAAATGAAGATATTAGACTATTTTATGATTGCAAATGGTAAAGAATGTGATTAAAGGCTCTTTTCCTATGTCAAAGTTTTAGTTTTTGAGGGTAATAGCTACGTATGTTGAAAAAATGAGATATTAGACTATTTTATGATTGCACATGGTAAAGAATGTGATTAAAGGCTCTTTTCCTATTTCAAAAGTTTTAAGTTTTCGAGGGTCAGAGCTTTGTCTGTGGAAAAAATGAAGATATTAGACAATTTATGATTGCTCATGGTAAAGAATGTGATTAAAGGCTCTTTTCCCATTTCAAAAGTTTTAGTTTTCGAGGGTAATAGCTACGTATGTTGAAAAAATGAAGATATTAGACTATTTTATGATTGCAAATGTAACGAATGTGATTAAAGGCTCTTTTCCTATTTCAAAAGTTTTATTTTTCGATGGTAATAGCGACGTATGTTGAAAAAATGAAGATGTTGGACAATTTTATGATTGCAAATGGTGAAGAACGTGATTTAAGGCTCTTTTCCTATTTTAAAAGTTTTAGTTTTCGAGGATAATAGCTACGTATGTTGAATAAATGAAAATATTAGACTATTTTATGATTGCAAATGGTAAAGAATGTGATTAAAGGCTCTTTTCCTATTTCAAAAGTTTTAGTTTTCGAGGGTAATAGCTACGTATGTTGAAAAAATGAAGATATTAGACGATTTTATGATTGCACATGGTAAAGAATGTTATTAAAGGTTCTTTTCCTATTTCAAAAGTTTTAGTTTTCGAGGGTAATAGCTACGTATGTTGAGAAATGAAGATATTAGACTATTTTATGATTGCAAATGGTAAAGAATGTGATTAAAGGCTCTTTTCCTATTTTAAAAGTTTTAGTTTTCGAGGGTAATAGCAACGTATGTTGAAAAAATGAAGATATTAGACTATTTTATGATTGCACATGGTAAAGAATGTGATTAAAGGCTCTTTTCCTATTTCAAAAGTTTTAGTTTTCGAGGGTAATAGCTACGTATGTTGAAAAAATGAAGATATTAGACTATTTTATGATTGCACATGATAAAGAATGTGATTAAAGGCTCTTTTCCTATTTCAAAAGTTTTAGTTTTCGAGGGTAATAGCTACGTATGTTGAAAAAATGAAGATATTAGACTATTTTATGATTGCAAATGGTAAAGAATGTGATTAAAGGCTCTTTTCCTATTTTAAAAGTTTTAGTTTTCGAGGGTAATAGCTTTGTCTGTGGAAAAAATGAAGATATTAGGACAATTTATGATTGCACATGGTAAAGAATGTGATTAAAGGCTCTTTTCCTATTTCAAAAGTTTTAGTTTTCGAGGGTAATAGCTACGTATGTTGAAAAAATGAAGATATTAGACAATTTTATGATTGCACATGGTAAAGAATGTGATTAAAGGCTCTTTTCCTATGTCAAAAGTTTTATTTTTTGATGGTAATAGCTACGTATGTTGAAAAAATGAAGATATTAGACAATTTATGATTGTACATGGTAAAGAATGTGATTAAAGGCTCTTTTCCTATTTCAAAAGTTTTAGTTTTCGAGGGTAATAGCTACGTATGTTGAAACAATGAAGATATTAGACTATTTTATGATTGCAAATGGTAAAGAATGTGATTAAAGGCTCTTTTCTTATTTCAAAAGTTTTAGTTTTCGCGGGTAAGAGCTTTGTCTGTGGAAAAAAATGAAGATATTAGACAATTTTATGATTGCTCATGGTAAAGAATGTGATTAAAGGCTCTTTTCCCATTTCAAAAGTTTTAGTTTTCGAGGGTAATAGCTACGTATGTTGAAAAAATGAAGATATTAGACTATTTTATGATTGCAAATGGTAAAGAATGTGATTAAAGGCTCTTATTCCTATGTCAAAAGTTTTAGTTTTTGAGGGTAATAGCTAAGTATGTTGAAAAAATGAAGATATTAGACTATTTTATGATTGCAAATGGTAAAGAATGTGATTAAAGGCTCTTTTCCTATTTTAAAAGTTTTAGTTTTCGAGGGTAATAGCTTTGTCTGTGGAAAAAATGAAGATATTAGACAATTTTATGATTGCACATGGTAAAGAATGTGATTAAAGGCTCTTTTCCTATGTCAAAAGTTTTATTTTTTGATGGTAATAGCTACGTATGTTGAAAAAATGAAGATATTAGACAATTTTATGATTGCACATGGTAAAGAATGTGATTAAAGGCTCTTTTCCTATGTCAAAAGTTTTATTTTTTGATGGTAATAGCTACGGTGTTGAAAAAATGAAGATATTAGACAATTTTATGATTGCACATGGTAAAGAATGTGATTAAAGGCTCTTTTCCTATTTCAAAAGTTTTAGTTTTCGAGGGTAATAGCTACGTATGTTGAAAAAATGAAGATATTAGACTATTTTATGATTGCAAATGGTAAAGAATGTGATTCAAGGCTCTTTTCCTATTTCAAAAGTTTAGTTTTTCGCGGGTAAGAGCTTTGTCTGTGGAAAAAATGAAGATATTAGACAATTTTATGATTGCTCATGGTAAAGAATGTGATTAAAGGCTCTTTTCCCATTTCAAAAGTTTTAGTTTTCAAGGGTAATAGCTACGTATGTTGAAAAAATGAAGATATTAGACTATTTTATGATTGCACATGGTAAAGAATGTGATTAAAGGCTCTTTTCCTATGTCAAAAGTTTTAGTTTTCGAGGGTAATAGCTACGTATGTTGAAAAAATGAAGATATTAGACTATTTTATGATTGCAAATGGTAAAGAATGTGATTAAAGGCTCTTTTCCTATGTCAAAAGTTTTAGTTTTTGAGGGTAATAGCTAAGTATGTTGAAAAAATGAAGATATTAGACTATTTATTGATTGCAAATGGTAAATAATCTGATTAAAGGCTCTTTTCCTATTTCAAAAGTTTTAGTTTTCGAGGGTCAGAGCTTTGTCTGTGGAAAAAATGAAGATATTAGACAATTTTATGATTGCTCATGGTAAAGAATGTGATTAAAGGCTCTTTTCCTTTCAAAAGTTTTAGTTTTCGAGGGTAATAGCTACGTATGTTGAAAAAATGAAGATATTAGACTATTTTATGATTGCAAATGGTAACGAATGTGATTAAAGGCTCTTTTCCTATTTCAAAAGTTTATTTTTCGATGGTAATAGCGACGTATGTGAAAAAATGAAGATGTTGGACAATTTTATGATTGCAAATGGTGAAGAATGTGATTAAAGGCTCTTTTCCTATTTTAAAAGTTTTAGTTTTCGAGGATAATAGCTACGTATGTTGAATAAATGAAAATATTAGACTATTTTATGATTGCAAATGGTAAAGAATGTGATTAAAGGCTCTTTTCCTATTTCGAAAGTTTTAGTTTTCGAGGGTAATAGCTACGTATGTTGGAAAAATGAAGATATAGACTATTTTATGATTGTAAATGGTAAAGAATGTGATTAAAGGCTCTTTTCCTATTTCAAAAGTTTTAGTTTTGAGGGTAATAGCTATGTCTGTGGAAAAAATGAAGATATTAGACTATTTATGATTGCAAATGGTAAAGAATGTGATTAAAGGGTCTTTTCCTATGTCAAAGTTTTAGTTTTCGAGGTTAATAGCAACGTATGTTGAAAAAAAGAAGATATTAGACTATTTTATGATTGCACATGGTAAAGAATGTGATTAAAGGCTCTTTCCTATTTCGAAAGTTTTAGTTTTCGAGGGTAATAGCTACGTATGTTGGAAAAATGAAGATATTAGACTATTTTATGATTGCAAATGGTAAAGAAATGTGATTAAAGGCTCTTTTCCTATTCAAAAGTTTTAGTTTTTGAGGGTAATAGCTATGTCTGTGGAAAAAATGAAGATATTAGACTATTTTATGATTGCAAAGGGTAAAGAATGTGATTACAGGGTCTTTTCCTATGTCAAAAGTTTTAGTTTTCGAGGTTAATAGCAACGTATGTTGAAAAAATGAAGATATTAGACTATTTTATGATTGCACATGGTAAAGAATGTGATTAAAGGCTCTTTTCCTATTTCAAAAGTTTAGTTTTCGAGGGTAATAGCTACGTATGTTGAAAAAATGAAGATATTAGACTATTTTATGATTGCACATGGTAAAGAATGTGATTAAAGCTCTTTTCCTATTCAAAGTTTTAGTTTTCGAGGGTAATAGCTACGTATGTTGAAAAAAAGAAGATATTAGACTATTTTATGATTGCAAATGGTAAAGAATGTGATTAAAGGCTCTTTTCCTATTTTAAAAGTTTAGTTTCGAGGGTAATAGCTTTGTTTGTGGAAAAATGAAGGTATTAGACAATTTTATGATTGCACATGGTAAAGAATGTGATTAAAGGCTCTTTTCCTATGTCAAAAGTTTTATTTTTTGATGGTAATAGCTACGTATGTTGAAAAAATGAAGATATTAGACAATTTTATGATTGCACATGGTAAAGAATGTGATTAAAGGCTCTTTTCCTATGTCAAAAGTTTTATTTTTTGATGGTAATAGCTACGTATGTTGAAAAAATGAAGATATTAGACAATTTTATGATTGCACATGGTAAAGAATGTGATTAAAGGCTCTTTTCCTATTTCAAAAGTTTTAGTTTTCGAGGGTAATAGCTACGTATGTTGAAAAAATGAAGATATTAGACTATTTTATGATTGCAAATGGTAAAGAATGTGATTCAAGGCTCTTTTCCTATTTCAAAAGTTTTAGTTTTCGCGGGTAAGAGCTTTGTCTGTGGAAAAAATGAAGATATTAGACAATTTATGATTGCTCATGGTAAAGAATGTGATTAAAGGCTCTTTTCCCATTTCAAAAGTTTTAGTTTTCAAGGGTAATAGCTACGTATGTTGAAAAAATGAAGATATTAGACTATTTTATGATTGCACATGGTAAAGAATGTGATTAAAGGCTCTTTTCCTATGTCAAAGTTTTAGTTTTCGAGGGTAATAGCTACGTATGTTGAAAAAATGAAGATATTAGACTATTTTATGATTGCAAATGGTAAGAATGTGATTAAAGGCTCTTTTCCTATGTCAAAAGTTTTAGTTTTGAGGGTAATAGCTAAGTATGTTGAAAAAATGAAGATATTAGACTATTTTATGATTGCAAATGGTAAAGAATGTGATTAAAGGCTCTTTTCCTATTTCAAAAGTTTTAGTTTTCGAGGGTCAGAGCTTTGTCTGTGGAAAAAATGAAGATATTAGACAATTTTATGATTGCTCATGGTAAAGAATGTGATTAAAGGCTCTTTTCCCATTTCAAAAGTTTTAGTTTTCGAGGGTAATAGCTACGTATGTTGAAAAAATGAAGATATTAGACTATTTTATGATTGCAAATGGTAACGAATGTGATTAAAGGCTCTTTTCCTATTTCAAAAGTTTTATTTTTCGATGGTAATAGCGACGTATGTTGAAAAAATGAAGATGTTGGACAATTTTATGATTGCAAATGGTGAAGAATGTGATTAAAGGCTCTTTTCCTATTTTAAAAGTTTTAGTTTTCGAGGATAATAGCTACGTATGTTGAATAAATGAAAATATTAGACTATTTTATGATTGCAAATGGTAAAGAATGTGATTAAAGGCTCTTTTCCTATTTCAAAAGTTTTAGTTTTCGAGGGTAATAGCTACGTATGTTGAAAAAATGAAGATATTAGACGATTTTATGATTGCACATGGTAAAGAATGTTATTAAAGGTTCTTTTCCTATTTCAAAAGTTTTAGTTTTCGAGGGTAATAGCTACGTATGTTGAGAAATGAAGATATTAGACTATTTTATGATTGCAAATGGTAAAGAATGTGATTAAAGGCTCTTTTCCTATTTTAAAAGTTTTAGTTTTCGAGGGTAATAGCAACGTATGTTGAAAAAATGAAGATATTAGACTATTTTATGATTGCACATGGTAAAGAATGTGATTAAAGCTCTTTTCCTATTTCAAAAGTTTTAGTTTTCGAGGGTAATAGCTACGTATGTTGAAAAAATGAAGATATTAGACTATTTATGATTGCACATGATAAAGAATGTGATTAAAGGCTCTTTTCCTATTTCAAAAGTTTTAGTTTTCGAGGGTAATAGCTACGTATGTTGAAAAAATGAAGATATTAGACTATTTTATGATTGCAAATGGTAAAGAATGTGATTAAAGGCTCTTTTCCTATTTTAAAAGTTTTAGTTTTCGAGGGTAATAGCTTTGTCTGTGGAAAAAATGAAGATATTAGACAATTTTATGATTGCACATGGTAAAGAATGTGATTAAAGGATCTTTTCCTATTTCAAAAGTTTTAGTTTTCGAGGGTAATAGCTACGTATGTTGAAAAAATGAAGATATTAGACAATTTTATGATTGCACATGGTAAAGAATGTGATTAAAGGCTCTTTTCCTATGTCAAAAGTTTTATTTTTTGATGGTAATAGCTACGTATGTTGAAAAAATGAAGATATTAGACAATTTTATGATTGTACATGGTAAAGAATGTGATTAAAGGCTCTTTTCCTATTTCAAAAGTTTTAGTTTTCGAGGGTAATAGCTACGTATGTTGAAACAATGAAGATATTAGACTATTTTATGATTGCAAATGGTAAAGAATGTGATTAAAGGCTCTTTTCTTATTTCAAAAGTTTTAGTTTTCGCGGGTAAGAGCTTTGTCTGTGGAAAAAAATGAAGATATTAGACAATTTTATGATTGCTCATGGTAAAGAATGTGATTAAAGGCTCTTTTCCCATTTCAAAAGTTTTAGTTTTCGAGGGTAATAGCTACGTATGTTGAAAAAATGAAGATATTAGACTATTTTATGATTGCAAATGGTAAAGAATGTGATTAAAGGCTCTTTTCCTATGTCAAAAGTTTTAGTTTTTGAGGGTAATAGCTAAGTATGTTGAAAAAATGAAGATATTAGACTATTTTATGATTGCAAATGGTAAAGAATGTGATTAAAGGCTCTTTTCCTATTTCAAAAGTTTTAGTTTTCGAGGGTAAGAGCTTTGTCTGTGGAAAAAATGAAGATATTAGACAATTTTATGATTGCTCATGGTAAAGAATGTGATTAAAGGCTCTTTTCCCATTTCAAAAGTTTTAGTTTTCGAGGGTAATAGCTACGTATGTTGAAAAAATGAAGATATTAGACTATTTTATGATTGCAAATGGTAACGAATGTGATTAAAGGCTCTTTTCCTATTTCAAAAGTTTTATTTTTCGATGGTAATAGCGACGTATGTTGAAAAAATGAAGATATTGGACAATTTTATGATTGCAAATGGTGAAGAATGTGATTAAAGGCTCTTTTCCTATTTTAAAAGTTTTAGTTTTCGAGGATAATAGCTACGTATGTTGAATAAATGAAAATATTAGACTATTTTATGATTGCAAATGGTAAAGAATGTGATTAAAGGCTCTTTTCCTATTTCAAAAGTTTTAGTTTTCGAGGGTAATAGCTACGTATGTTGAAAAAATGAAGATATTAGATGATTTTATGATTGCACATGGTAAAGAAAGTTATTAAAGGCTCTTTTCCTATTTCAAAAGTTTTAGTTTTCGAGGGTAATAGCTACGTATGTTGAAAAAATGAAGATATTAGACTATTTTATGATTGCAAATGGTAAAGAATGTGATTAAGGCTCTTTTCCTATTTTAAAAGTTTTAGTTTTCGGGGTAATAGCTACGTATGTTGAAAAAATGAAGATATTAGACTATTTTATGATTGCAAATGGTAAAGAATGTGATTAAAGGCTCTTTTCCTATTTAAATAGTTTTAGTTTTCGAGGGTAATAGCTACGTATGTTTAAAAAATGAAGATATTAGACTATTTTATGATTGCAAATGGTAAAGAATATGATTAAAGGCTCTTTTCCTATTTCAAAAGTTTCAGTTTTCGAGGGTAATAGCTACGTATGTTGAAAAAATGAAGATATTAGACTATTTTATGATTGCAAATGGTAAAGAATGTGATTAAAGGCTCTTCTCCTATTTCAAAAGTTTTAGTTTTTGAGGGTAATAGCTATGTCTGTGGAAAAAATGAAGATTTTAGGCTATTTTATGTTGCAAATGGTAAGAATGTGATTAAAGGCTCTTTTCCTATGTCAAAAGTTTTAGTTTTCGAGGGTAATAGCAACGTATGTTGAAAAAATGAAGATATTAGACTTTTTTATGATTGCACATGTAAAGAATGTGATTAAAGGCTCTTTTCCTATTTTAAAAGTTCTAGTTTTTGAGGGTAATAGCTTTGTCTGTGGAAAAAATGAAGATATTAGACAATTTTATGATTGCACATGGTAAAGAATGTGATGAAAGGCTCTTTTCCTATTTCAAAAGTTTTAGTTTTCGAGGGTAATAGCTACGTATGTTGAAAAAATGAAGATATTAGACTATTTTATGATTGTAAATGGTAAAAAATGTGATTAAAGGCTCTTTTCCTATGTCAAAAGTTTTATTTTTCGATGGTAATAGCTACGTATGTTGAAAAAATGAAGATATTAGACAATTTATGATTGCACATGGTAAAGAATGTGATTAAAGCTCTTATCCCATTTCAAAAGTTTTAGTTTTCGAGGGTAATAGCTACGTATGTTGAAAAAATGAAGATATTAGACTATTTATGATTGCAAATGGTAAAGAATCTGATTAAAGGCTCTTTTCTCCTATTTCAAAAGTTTTAGTTCTCGGGGATAATAGCAACGTAAGTTGAAAAAATGAAGATATTAGACTATTTTATGATTGCACATGGTAAAGAATGTGATTAAAGGCTCTTTTCCCATTTCAAAAGTTTTAGTTTTCGAGGGTAATAGCTACGTATGTTGAAAAAATGAAGATATTAGACTATTTTATGATTGCAAATGTAAAGAATCTGATTAAAGGCTCTTTTCCTATTTCAAAAGTTTTAGTTTTCGGGATAATAGCTACGTATGTTGAAAAATGAAGATATTAGACTATTTTATGATTGCAAATAGTAAAGAATGCGATTAAAGGCTCTTTTCCTATTTTAAAAGTTTTAGTTTTCGAGGGTCATAGCTTTGTCTGTGGAAAAAATGAAGATATTAGACAATTTTATGATTGCACATGTAAAGAATGTGATTAAAGGCTCTTTTCCTATTTCAAAAGTTTTAGTTTCGAGGGTAATAGCTACGTATGTTGAAAAAATGAAGATATTAGACTATTTTATGATTGCAAATGGTAAAGAATGTGATTAAAGGCTCTTTTCCTATTTAAATAGTTTTAGTTTTCGAGGGTAATAGCTACGTATGTTTAAAAAATGAAGATATTAGACTATTTTATGATTGCAAATGGTAAAGAATATGATTAAAGGCTCTTTTCCTATTTCAAAAGTTTCAGTTTTCGAGGGTAATAGCTAAGTATGTTGAAAAAATGAGATATTAGACTATTTTATGATTGCAAATGGTAAAGAATGTGATTAAAGGCTCTTCTCCTATTTCAAAAGTTTTAGTTTTTGAGGGTAATAGCTATGTCTGTGGAAAAAATGAAGATTTTAGGCTATTTATGGTTGCAAAATGGTAAAGAATGTGATTAAAGGCTCTTTTCCTATGTCAAAAGTTTTAGTTTTCGAGGGTAATAGCAACGTATGTTGAAAAAATGAAGATATTAGACTTTTTTATGATTGCACATGGTAAAGAATGTGATTAAAGGCTCTTTTCCTATTTTAAAAGTTCTAGTTTTTGAGGGTAATAGCTTTGTCTGTGGAAAAAATGAAGATATTAGACAATTTTATGATTGCACATGGTAAAGAATGTGATGAAAGGCTCTCTCCTATTTCAAAAGTTTTAGTTTTCGAGGGTAATAGCTACGTATGTTGAAAAAATGAAGATATTAGACTATTTTATGATTGTAAATGGTAAAAAATGTGATTAAAGGCTCTTTTCCTATGTCAAAAGTTTTATTTTTCGATGGTAATAGCTACGTATGTTGAAAAAATGAAGATATTAGACAATTTTATGATTGCACATGGTAAAGAATGTGATTAAAGGCTCTTTTCCTATGTCAAAAGTTTTATTTTTCAAGGGTAATAGCAACGTAAGTTGAAAAAATGAAGATATTAGACTATTTTATGATTGCACATGGTAAAGAATGTGATTAAAGGCTCTTTTCCCATTTCAAAAGTTTTAGTTTTCGAGGGTAATAGCTACGTATGTTGAAAAAATGAAGATATTAGACTATTTTATGATTGCAAATGGTAAAGAATCTGATTAAAGGCTCTTTTCCTATTTCAAAAGTTTTAGTTCTCGGGGATAATAGCAACGTAAGTTGAAAAAATGAAGATATTAGACTATTTTATGATTGCACATGGTAAAGAATGTGATTAAAGGCTCTTTTCCCATTTCAAAAGTTTTAGTTTTCGAGGGTAATAGCTACGTATGTTGAAAAAATGAAGATATTAGACTATTTTATGATTGCAAATGGTAAAGAATCTGATTAAAGGCTCTTTTCCTATTTCAAAAGTTTTAGTTTTCGGGGATAATAGCTACGTATGTTGAAAAAATGAAGATATTAGACTATTTTATGATTGCAAATAGTAAAGAATGCGATTAAAGGCTCTTTTCCTATTTTAAAAGTTTTAGTTTTCGAGGGTAATAGCTTTGTCTGTGGAAAAAATGAAGATATTAGACAATTTTATGATTGCACATGGTAAAGAATGTGATTAAAGGCTCTTTTCCTATTTCAAAAGTTTTAGTTTTCGAGGGTAATAGCTACGTATGTTGAAAAAATGAAGATATTAGACTATTTATGATTGCACATGGTAAAGAATGTGATTAAAGGCTCTTTTCCTATGTCAAAAGTTTTAGTTTTCAAGGGTAATAGCAACGTAAGTTGAAAAAATGAAGATATTAGACTATTTTATGATTGCACATGGTAAAGAATTTGATTAAAGGCTCTTTTCCCATTTCAAAAGTTTTAGTTTTCGAGAGTAATAGCTACGTATTTTGAAAAAATGAAGATATTAGACTATTTTATGATTGCAAATGGTAAAGAATCTGATTAAAGGCTCTTTTCCTATTTCAAAAGTTTTAGTTTTCGGGGATAATAGCTACGTATGTTGAAAAAATGAAGATATTAGACTATTTTATGATTGCAAATAGTAAAGAATGTGATTAAAGGCTCTTTTCCTATTTTAAAAGTTTTAGTTATCGAGGGTAATAGCTTTGTCTGTGGAAAAAATGAAGATATTAGACAATTTTATGATTGCACGTGGTAAAGAATGTGATTAAAGGCTCTTTTCCTATTTCAAAAGTTTTAGTTTTCGAGGGTAATAGCTACGTATGTTGAAAAAATGAAGATATTAGACTATTTTATGATTGCACATGGTAAAGAATGTGATTAAAGGCTCTTTTCCTATTTCAAAAGTTTTAGTTTTCGAGGGTAATAGCTACGTATGTTGAAAAAATGAAGATATTAGACTATTTCATGATTGCAAATGGTAAAGAATGTGATTAAAGGCTCTTTTCCTATTTCAAAAGTTTTAGTTTTCGGGGGTAATAGCTACGTATGTTGAAAAAATGAAGATATTAGACTATTTTATGATTGCAAATGGTAAAGAATGTGATTAAAGGCTCTTTTTCTATTTTAAAAGTTTTAGTTTTCGAGGATAATAGCTACGTATGTTGAATAAATGAAAATATTAGACTATTTAATAATTGCACATGGTAAAGAATGTTATTAAAGGCTCTTTCCTATTTCAAAAGTTTTAGTTTTCGAGGGTAATAGCTACGTATGTTGAAAAAATGAAGATATTAGACTATTTTATGATTGCAAATGGTAAAGAATGTGATTAAAGGCTCTTTTCCTATTTCAAAAGTTTTAATTTTCGGGGGTAATAGCTATGTCTGTGGAAAAAATGAAGATATTAGACTATTTTATGATTGCAAATGGTAAAGAATGTGATTAAAGGCTCTTTTCCTATGTCAAAAGTTTTAGGTTTCGAGGGTAATAGCAACATATGTTGAAAAAATGAAGATATTAGACTATTTTATGATTGCACATGGTAAAGAATGTGATTAAAGGCTCTTTTTCTATTTTAAAAGTTTTAGTTTTCGAGGATAATAGCTACGTATGTTGAATAAATGAAAATATTAGACTATTTAATAATTGCACATGGTAAAGAATGTTATTAAAGGCTCTTTTCCTATTTCAAAAGTTTTAGTTTTCGAGGGTAATAGCTACGTATGTTGAAAAAATGAAGATATTAGATGATTTTATGATTGCACATGGTAAAGAAAGTTATTAAAGGCTCTTTTCCTATTTCAAAAGTTTTAGTTTTCGAGGGTAATAGCTACGTATGTTGAAAAAATGAAGATATTAGACTATTTTATGATTGCAAATGGTAAAGAATGTGATTAAAGGCTCTTTTCCTATTTTAAAAAGTTTTAGTTTTCGGGGGTAATAGCTACGTATGTTGAAAAAATGAAGATATTAGACTATTTTATGATTGCAAATGGTAAAGAATGTGATTAAAGGCTCTTTTCCTATTTCATAGTTTTAGTTTTCGAGGGTAATAGCTACGTATGTTTAAAAAATGAAGATATTAGACTATTTTATGATTGCAAATGGTAAAGAATATGATTAAAGGCTCTTTTCCTATTTCAAAAGTTTCAGTTTTCGAGGGTAATAGCTACGTATGTTGAAAAAATGAAGATATTAGACTATTTTATGATTGCAAATGGTAAAGAATGTGATTAAAGGCTCTTCTCCTATTTCAAAAGTTTTAGTTTTTGAGGGTAATAGCTATGTCTGTGGAAAAAATGAAGATTTTAGGCTATTTTATGGTTGCAAATGGTAAAGAATGTGATTAAAGGCTCTTTTCCTATGTCAAAAGTTTTAGTTTTCGAGGGTAATAGCAACGTATGTTGAGAATGTGATTAAAGGCTCTTTTCCTATGTCAAAAGTTTTAGTTTTCGAGGGTAATAGCTACGTATGTTAAAAAAATGAAGATATTAGACTTTTTTATGATTGCACATGGTAAAGAATGTGATTAAAGGCTCTTTTCCTATTTTAAAAGTTCTAGTTTTTGAGGGTAATAGCTTTGTCTGTGGAAAAAATGAAGATATTAGACAATTTTATGATTGCACATGGTAAAGAATGTGATGAAAGGCTCTTTTCCTATTTCAAAAGTTTTAGTTTTCGAGGGTAATAGCTACGTATGTTGAAAAAATGAAGATATTAGACTATTTTATGATTGTAAATGGTAAAAAATGTGATTAAAGGCTCTTTTCCTATGTCAAAAGTTTTATTTTTCGATGGTAATAGCTACGTATGTTGAAAAAATGAAGATATTAGACAATTTTATGATTGCACATGGTAAAGAATGTGATTAAAGGCTCTTTTCCTATGTCAAAAGTTTTATTTTTCAAGGGTAATAGCAACGTAAGTTGAAAAAATGAAGATATTAGACTATTTTATGATTGCAAATGGTAAAGAATCTGATTAAAGGCTCTTTTCCTATTTCAAAAGTTTCAGTTTTCGGGGATAATAGCTACGTATGTTGAAAAAATGAAGATATTAGACTATTTTATGATTGCAAATAGTAAAGAATGTGATTAAAGGCTCTTTTCCTATTTTAAAAGTTTTAGTTTTCGAGGGTAATAGCTTTGTCTGTGGAAAAAATGAAGATATTAGACAATTTTATGATTGCACATGGTAAAGAATGTGATTAAAGGCTCTTTTCCTATTTCAAAAGTTTTAGTTTTCGAGGGTAATAGCTACGTATGTTGAAAAAATGAAGATATTAGACTATTTTATGATTGCACATGGTAAAGAATGTGATTAAAGGCTCTTTTCCTATGTCAAAAGTTTTAGTTTTCAAGGGTAATAGCAACGTAAGTTGAAAAAATGAAGATATTAGACTATTTTATGATTGCACATGGTAAAGAATGTGATTAAAGGCTCTTTTCCCATTTCAAAAGTTTTAGTTTTCGAGGGTAATAGCTACGTATGTTGAAAAAATGAAGATATTAGACTATTTTATGATTGCAAATGGTAAAGAATCTGATTAAAGGCTCTTTTCCTATTTCAAAAGTTTTAGTTTTCGGGGATAATAGCTACGTATGTTGAAAAAATGAAGATATTAGACTATTTTATGATTGCAAATAGTAAAGAATGTGATTAAAGGCTCTTTTCCTATTTTAAAAGTTTTAGTTATCGAGGGTAATAGCTTTGTCTGTGGAAAAAATGAAGATATTAGACAATTTTATGATTGCACGTGGTAAAGAATGTGATTAAAGGCTCTTTTCCTATTTCAAAAGTTTTAGTTTTCGAGGGTAATAGCTACGTATGTTGAAAAAATGAAGATATTAGACTATTTTATGATTGCACATGGTAAAGAATGTGATTAAAGGCTCTTTTCCTATTTCAAAAGTTTTAGTTTTCTAGGGTAATAGCTACGTATGTTGAAAAAATGAAGATATTAGACTATTTTATGATTGCACATGGTAAAGAATGTGATTAAAGGCTCTTCCTATTTCAAAAGTTTTAGTTTTCGAGGGTAATAGCTACGTATGTTGAAAAAATGAAGATATTAGACTATTTCATGATTGCAAATGGTAAAGAATGTGATTAAAGGCTCTTTTCCCATTTCAAAAGTTTTAGTTTTCGGGGGTAATAGCTACGTATGTGGAAAAATGAAGATATTAGACTATTTTATGATTGCAAATGGTAAAGAATGTGATTAAAGGCTCTTTTTCTATTTTAAAAGTTTTAGTTTTCGAGGATAATAGCTACGTATGTTGAATAAATGAAAATATTAGACTATTTAATAATTGCACATGGTAAAGAATGTTATTAAAGGCTCTTTTCCTATTTCAAAAGTTTTAGTTTTCGAGGGTAATAGCTACGTATGTTGAAAAAATGAAGATATTAGACTATTTTATGATTGCAAATGGTAAAGAATGTGATTAAAGGCTCTTTTCCTATTTCAAAAGTTTTAATTTTCGGGGGTAATAGCTATGTCTGTGGAAAAAATGAAGATATTAGACTATTTTATATGTATTGCAAATGGTAAAGAATGTGATTAAAGGCTCTTTTCCTATGTCAAAAGTTTTAGGTTTCGAGGGTAATAGCAACATATGTTGAAAAAATGAAGATATTAGACTATTTTATGATTGCACATGGTAAAGAATGTGATTAAAGGCTCTTTTTCTATTTTAAAAGTTTTAGTTTTCGAGGATAATAGCTACGTATGTTGAATAAATGAAAATATTAGACTATTTAATAATTGCACATGGTAAAGAATGTTATTAAAGGCTCTTTTCCTATTTCAAAAGTTTTAGTTTTCGAGGGTAATAGCTACGTATGTTGAAAAAATGAAGATATTAGACTATTTTATGATTGCAAATGGTAAAGAATGTGATTAAAGGCTCTTTTCCTATTTCAAAAGTTTTAATTTTCGAGGATAATAGCTACGTATGTTGAAAAAATGAAGATATTAGACTATTTTATGATTGCACATGGTAAAGAATGTGATTAAAGGCTCTTTTCCTATTTCAAAAGTTTTAGTTTTCGAGGGTAATAGCAACGTATGTTGAAAAAATGAAGATATTAGACTATTTTATGATTGCAAATGGTAAAGAATATGATTAAAGGCTCTTTTCCTATTTCAAAAGTTTCAGTTTTCGAGGGTAATAGCTACGTATGTTGAAAAAATGAAGATATTAGACTATTTTATTCCTATGTCAAAAGTTTTAGTTTTCGAGGGTAATAGCTATGTCTGTGGAAAAAATGAAGATATTAGACAATTTTATTATTGCACATGGTAAAGAATGTGATTAAATGCTCTTTTCCTATTTCAAAAGTTTTAGTTTTCGAGGGTAATAGCTATGTCTGTGGAAAAAATGAAGATATTAGACTATTTTATGATTGCACATGGTAAAGAATGTGATTAAAGGCTCTTTTCCTATTTCAAAAGTTTTAGTTTTCGAGGGTAATAGCTACGTATGTGAAAAAATGAAGATATTAGACTATTTTATGATTGTACATGGTAAAGAATGTGATTAAAGGCTCTTTTCCTATGTCAAAAGTTTTAGTTTTCGAGGGTAATAGCTACGTATGTTGAAAAAATGAAGATATTAGACTATTTTATGATTGCACATGGTAAAGAATGTGATTAAAGGCTCTTTTCCTATTTCAAAAGTTTTAGTTTTCGAGGGTAATAGCTTTGTCTGTGGAAAAAATGAAGATATTAGACTATTTTAAGATTGCAAATGGTAAAGAATGTGATTAAAGGCTCTTTTCCTACTTCAAAAGTTTTAGTTTTCGAGGGTAATAGCTACGTATGTTGAAAAAATGAAGATATTAGACTATTTTATGATTGCAAATGGTAAAGAATGTGATTAAAGGCTATTTTCCTATTTCAAAAGTTTTAGTTTTCGAGGGTAATAGCTACGTATGTTGAAAAAATGAAGATATTAGACTATTTTATGATTGCAAATGGTAAAGAATGTGATTAAAGGCTCTTTTCCTATGTCAAAAGTTTTAGTTTTCGATGGTAATAGCTACGTATGTTGAAAAAATGAAGATATTAGACTATTTTATGATTGCAAATGGTAAAGAATGTGATTAAAGGCTCTTTTCCTATTTCAAAAGTTTTAGTTTTCGAGGGTAATAGCTATGTCTGTGGAAAAAATGAAGATATTAGACAATTTTATTATTGCAAATGGTAAAGAATGTGATTAAAGGCTTTTTTTCCTATTTCAAAAGTTTTAGTTTTCGAGGGTAATAGCTACGTATGTTGAAAAAATGAAGATATTAGACTATTTTATGATTGCAAATGGTAAAGAATGCGATTGAAGGCTCTTTTCCTATTTCAAAATTTTA
>NW_027064438.1:0-26281 GCF_032884065.1 Artemia franciscana
GAATTCCGAACGAAAACCACGCAGTAGCGCAGAAATTTCTCCGACTCACAACTAATAAGATGATGGTTTTGGAAGGATGATACAAAGGCGAAACAGAATAGCTATAATTGGAGGATAAAGTGGTAGATCCAGGCAAAAGTATAATACTCACTACAAAGATTTATCGTTACAAAGCTAATTATACCAAGTAAAGGTTGTAATATCATCTAAATAATTAACCTACATAAATATTTGAGAACTAAGGAGCTTTATTATGTCTACTTTTAAGATTGTGTTGTTTTCATATAAACAACATCTTTTTGGCGAATTATTTTTTAATTTTTCTCCAAGTCTCAAAACTTTACGGTTGTCATGTTTTTTCTGTTAATAAATAAAAAAAAACAAGTTTTTTAAAATGAAAGTAAGGAGCAACATTAAAACTTAAAACGAACAGAAATTACTCCGTATATGAAAGAGGCTACTCCTCCTCAACGGCACGCTCTTTACGCTAAAGTTTGACTCTTTCTCTTAACTCTATTTTAAAAAACAGTAAGAAACATTAGCGTAAAGAGCGGGCCGTTGGGGAGGAAAAGCCCCTTTCATAAGTTTTAATTTTGCTCCTTACTTTCATTTAAAAAAACTTGTTTTTTTATTTAATTTCTGGATGTTTTTGAATTAATGCATATTTTGATCTTGGCTCTCCGCACATAAATAATTAAAACGAAATTTGCATATTAGTTAATTGCAATTAATCGGAAGATTTTGAGAAAAAAGGAGCGAGGGAGGAGGCCTGGTTGCCCTCCAATTTTTTGATTACTTAAAAAAGCATTTAGAACTTTTAATTTTTTAAAAACGTTTTCATTGGTAAAAAATATACGTAACTTACTAATTAATTTACGTAACGAACTTCTATATTCGGATGTTTTTATTGCGTGTATGAGGCGGTTCAACCCTCGTCGATACTTCGGTCTTTTCCCTAAGGCTTAAATTTTCTCCCAATTCCTTAAGAATGACCTCTGAATCACAAAGGTCGTAGAATAAATAGTTGAAATTACTAAAAATACTTTAGCGTCAAGAGTGAGGTATAACGAGGAGGTAAACCCCTCATATGCGTAATAATTTTGTTCGTTTTAAGTGTTAATGCTGCTCCTTATTTTCAGTAGAAAAAACTTTTCATATTTATTTTTTCATTGTTTTTTTTCAAATAATGCTAGAAAACCCTGCGCCCCCCTTCATTGAAATTCTCTTCCCCCATGAAAAGTTTCTCCATGGAAATATCTTCCCACGTACCCCCCTCAAATCTCCCCCTAAACAAAAAATCCCCCTGAAAACGTCGCCTAGGTGCCCTCCAATTTTTTTGTTCATATAAAAATTCCCCTGAAAAGGTATGTACGCTTCCAAATAACTATTACTGTATGTAAACGCTGGTCAAAGTTTGTAACTTGCAGCCCCTCCCCCGGGGACTGCGGGGGTGTAAGTCAGCCCCAAAGACATATTTATTATGTTTTTCGGCTATGCTGAACACAATGTCTATCTTAAAATTTTGATCCGGTGACTTTGGCAAAAATGACCTTGGGAGGGGTCCTAGGTGCCCTCCAGTTTCTTGGTCACATGTTAAGCGAACTAGAACTTTTAATTTCCGTTAAAATGAGCCCTCTCGTGACATTCTAGGACCACTCGGTCGATACGATCACCTCTAGGAAAAAAAAGAAAGAAAAAAAAGACAAATAAACACGCATCCGTGATCAGTCTTCTGGCAAAAAATGCGAAATTCCACATTTTTGTAGATAGGATACGCTGAATCTGATGATGTGATTTTCGTTAAGATTGTATGACCTTTAGGGGCGTTTCCCCTATTTTCTGAAATGAGGCAAATTTTCTCAGGCTCGTAACTTTTGATGGGTATAACTGATCTTGATGAACTATATATAATTAAAATCAGCATTAAAATGCGGTTCTTTTGATGTAACTATTGCCATCAAAATTCCATTTTTTAGAGTTTCGGTTACTATTGAGCCGGGTCGCTCCTTACTACAATTCGTTACCACGAACTGTTTGATCTTGTATTCTTGAAACAAAGTAGTCATGTGCAATAAGCTAAATACTTAATGAACACAGGTATGAACAAGAAAAATAGGAGAAAATGTAATAGGAAAATTTACTAATTGGGTAGCTTTATTTAACATGGAAGCGTTTTAGTAAGGGTGGTTGATTCAGTGGACATAAAAACTAAAATATCCAAGGTGAAAGTGTCTCCTTTGTAGTTTCAAGAGGTTCTTAAAAAAGACGAAGATAAGCCTTGGAACCAAGATTCGGATATTTGATATGAGAAACATGCTAATTGTGAAGTAGAAATATCAACGTAGCTACCTTCAAATTGTTCACAAATCGTTTCACAGATCGTTTGGATTAGAAAATTGGGATTGACTGATGAAGCAAAACGTAATGGATTTTCCATCTGTGAAGTTTCCATTAAAAACTAGTTCTTTTTACCAGTATATTTACAATTTCTGTTCCTTAGAGTTAGGGTTTCTACTGAAAAGGGTTGCTGTTTAATTACCATCCACTCCCGTGAACGGTTCTATTATGCTATTAAATAAATAAATAAACTAGTTTTTTTTAGCTGAAATTAAAGAGCGACATTAAAACTTAAAACGAACAGAAGTTACTCCGTTTATGAAAGGGGCTGTTCCCTTCTCAACTCCCCGCTTTTTACGCTAAAGTTTGACTCTTTCTCTCAATTCTACTTTATTAAACGGTAAAAAACTTTGATATAATGATTTTGATATAATTTGATATAATGAACATTATATATTTGAAATCAGCATAAAAATCCAGTTTTTTTATGAATTGATTGTTATTAAAAATTATGTCTGTTAAAGATTTCGTTACTATTGAGCCGAGTCGCTCCTTACTTACAGTTCGTTACCATGAACAGTTTGATGTGTCAGACGGCAGTTAGGCTCAATCCCATTGCGAATAAGTATCGACCTACTAGATGTCCTTGCTTAGTTTATTGTAGTTGAACATCTGTCTTATGTCCTTACTTGGAAGTTCATTAGAATCTCCAATAAGGGGAAAAATCGTAGTGTCCAAACCATAGATTGCTCCTCGAACAATAGTGGTTGACCTTTTCAACTATTCGAGCAATACCAATTTTCTCAAGAATGGAGGTTCTGGACTTCACCAATGAATATTTAAATTATTTAGATTATTGAAATTATTATTTAATTTATTTGAGTAATATTTAATAATTTAATATTAATAATATTAATTAATAATTTGATAATATTAAATAATTTATTTAAATAATATTTAAATTAATAAATTATTAAATAGTTAAAAAATTTTAAATTAAATATTACTATTTGAATTAGTTCACAGAAAGTCTGAAGTCTGAAAGAAAGACTATTGAACGAAAAGAAAGTCTGAAAGAAAGGAAGAAAGAATTGACTTTCTGAAAGAAAGTCAGACAAAAAGTCTGAAAGAAAAATTATTGAACGAAAAATAAATGAATGTTGATTAATAGTTTAATGTACATATACAAACATTTATTCTTTAAATTTTTAATAATTTTTTGATTTATTAACGTTAAAAAAGAGAAAACATTTAAACGTACATTGTTTTCAGTAAATTGCAAATCATGTTCTGATCTTCAGAAGGTATGGGGATAGGTTAGATCCTTATACCTTTATTTCATGGGTAGCATTACGTATAATGAACAATATATATTTGGAATCAGTATAAAAAATCCAATCCTTTTCTGTATTGACTGTTATTAAAAAATTGTGAATGTTAATTGTTAATTGTGAATGTTAATTGTGAATGTAAATTGTGAATGTTAAAAATTTGTGAATGTTTTGATTTATTAACGTTAAAAAAGAGAAAACATTTAAACGTACATTGTTTTCAGTAAATTGCAAATCATGTTCTGATCTTCAGAAGGTATGGGGATAGGTTAGATCCTTATACCTTTATTTCATGGGTAGCATTACGTATAATGAACAATATATATTTGGAATCAGTATAAAAAATCCAATCCTTTTCTGTATTGACTGTTATTAAAAAATTGTGAATGTTAAAGATTTCGCTACTATTGAGCCGAGTCACTCATTACTTACAGTTCGTTACCATGAACTGTTTGATGTGTCAGACGGCAGTTAGGCTAAATCTCATTGCGAATAAATATTGACCTACTAGATGTCCTTGCTTAGTTTATTGTGGTTGAACACCTGCCTTATGTCCTTACTTGGAAATTCATTAGAATTTCCAATAAGGGGAAAAATCGTACTGTCCAAACCATAGATTGCTCCTCGAAGAATAGTGATTGACCTTTTCAACTATTCGAGCAATACCGATTTTCTCAGGAATGGAGGTTCTGGACTTCACTAATGAATATTTAAATTAGTTCAAAGAAAGTCTGGCTAATAAAACTTGATTAAGTGGAAGGCTTCCATCTGGCTAAGAGAAGGTTTACCGATACTCAAGCGTAAAATATTCACTATTGATGCGCTACAGTGTCATCAAACATGACTGCAAGCAAATTCTGGCTTAGAACTGGCTCTGGCTTCGAAAACTGAAGCAAATTCTGGGTTAGAACTGAAAACAACGTGAAAACATTAACGGATCTTAATGACTCAACCTTTTAGAATGTAATAAAGATTGCGATGGCAGAGACTACTCCTGAAATAAAATATAGTGGGCAAAAGAATTTCTTATTTTCCAACTGAATCTTATCACCTCTAGATTTATTCAACTGAAAGTAAGGAGCAACATTAAAAATTAAAAGGAACAGAAATATTCCCGTATTTGAGGAGGGCTACCCTTTCCACAACCCTCACTCTTCATTCCAAATTCTTAAAGCCCTTTAAAAATATTTTTCTTTCAAATTTAACATACAGATTCTCGTTCAATTGTGTATGATCAGTCTTTCTTTTGATTAAATAAAAGAAACAAGTTTTTTTAAATGAAAGTAAGGAGCAACATTAAAACTTAAAACGAACAAAAATTACTCCATATATGAAAGGGGCTTTTCTTCCTCAACTTCTTGCTCTTTACACTAAAGTTTGACTCTTTCTCTTAACTCTACGTTCTAAAACAGTAAGAAACTTTAGCGTAAAGAGCAGAGCGTTGAGGAGGAAAAGCCCCTTTCATATATGGAGTAATTTCTGTTCGTTTTAAGTTTTAATGTTGCTCCTTACTTTCATTTAAAAAACTTGTTTTTTTTATTTAATTTCTGGACGTATTCGAATTAATACATGTTTTGATCTTGGCTCTCCCCACATAAATACTTAAAACAAAACTTGTATATTAGTTAATTGCAATTAGTCGGAAGATTTTGATAAAAAAAGAGCGAGGGAGGAGGCCTAGTTACCCTCCAGTTTTTTGATTACTTAAAAAGGCAACTAGAACTTTTAAATTTTTTACGAAAGTTTTCATTTTAAAAAATATACGTAACTTACTAATTAACTTACGTAACGGACTTCTATATTCGTATGTTTTTAATGCGTATATTAGGAGGTTTAACCCTCGTCGATACATCACTCTTTACAATAAAGCTTAAATTTTGTCCCAATTCCTTAAGAATGACCTCTGAATAACAAAGACCGTAGAATAAATAGTTGAAATTAAAATTACTAAAAATACTTTAGCGTAAAGAGTGAGGTATTACGAGTAAACCCCTTTTATGTGTAATAATTTTTGTTCGTTTTAAGTTTTAATGCTGCTCCTTACTTTCAGTAGAAAAACTTTTCATATTTATTTTTTCATTGTTTTTTTCAAATAATGCTGAGAAATCCTGCGCCCCCTTCATTGAAATTCTCTTCCCCCATGAGAAGTTCCTCCATGGAAGTATCCTCCCACGTAACCCTCCCCCTTCAGCTCTCCCCCTAAACCAAAAAAAACCTGAAAACGTCTGTACACTTTCCAGTAACCATTACTATATGTAAACACAGGTCAAAGTTTGTAACTTGCAGCCCCTCCCACAGGGACTGAGGGGAGTAAGTCGTCCTCAAAGACATAGCTATAAGATTTTTCAACTATGGTGAATAAAATGGCTATCTCAGGGTTTTGATCCGGTGACTTCTGGGAAAAAATGAGGGTGGGAGGGAGTCTAGGTGCCCTCAAATTTTTTGGTCACTTAAAAAGGCACTAGAACTTTTCATTTCCGTTAAAATGAGCCCTCTCGCGACATTCTAGGACCACTCAGTCAATACAATCACCCCTGGGGAAAACAAACAAAAAAACAGACACGCGTCCGTGATCTGTCTTCTGGCAAAAAATGCAAAATTCGACATTTTTGTAGATACGAGCTTGAAACCTCTACAATAAGGCTCTCTGATACGCTGAATCTGATTGTGTGATTTTCGTTAAGATTGTATGATTTTTAGGGGGTGGTTTTTCTTGTCTTCTAAAATGAGGCAAATTTTCTCAGGCCCGTAACTTTTGACGGGTAGGACTAATCATGATGAAACTTATATATTTAAAATCAGCATTAAAATGCGATTCTTTTGATGTAACTATTCGCATCAAAATTCCATCTTTTAGAGTTCGTTACCACGAACTGTTTGACAAAAGGTCAATCTCTGGGGTAAAGGGTGATGGGATAAAGGAATGTGTAGTGACATTAATTATAGAATAATTTCTGTTTGCGTTACGTTTTAATGTTGCTCCTTAATTTCAGCCGATCTTTTTCCTTTCATTTCTGACTGTTTTTCAGTTTTGTGGGGGGGGATAATTCACCCCACTTACCTTCCCCCCCCCCCTGTGAAGTTTTCCTGGAAAACTTTCCCGGAAACTTTTTCCCAGGGAAAATTCTCCGCATGCAGAATCCTTCCCCCGCTGACAGTTACCCCCACCAAAAACTTTTTACATATCCCTATAGCGCATATTATATTTAATTCTTCAACCCTACAACATTATAATCAGGTAAAACCTAGTTTTGGGGAGGAAGTTTATTTTAAATTTAACTTACCGGCTATGATTCTACGTCGTTGGATTCAGCTTAGGGAAAATTGTCTTCCAATCCAGAACAGGCAAAAAACGTTCGACAAAAATAAAATGATAGCTGGTCCTGATAGGCGGTATGTTTGTCCCCTTTGTAAAGATGATGATGAAGACTTGGATCATTTTCTCCGGAAATGCCCGGTGCTCTTGGATTTACGGGAAATTTATTTGCATGGGATTAATTTGATGCTTCTGGGTATTCTACAAAATAGTAACCCAACCACAATATTTCGAGTGGGAGTATATATAGATAAATCTTTAATAAGAAGAAAAAGTTTTATATGATTAATTTCTTTTGTAGTTAGATTAGGTACTTTTTGCGTTGAATTCTGTTTTTTTGTGCGTGTTCGTACTGTTGTTAATTTCCTTGCTTGTTTGTTATTTATTTATATTTTTGTGTGTATATGGCCCACGGGTTTTTGAAATACACTTATCTATCTATCGATCTATCTATCTATTAAGCTAAACAATGGGCGAATTTTGTAACTTACAGCCCTTTCCCCAATAGGGCCCAGTTATCCCTTATGGTCTATAGGGAGCCCTTTAATCCGAAAATACATAGTTATTGGGCCTTTCAACTATGATGAATGAAAGTTTTGTCTAAAAATTTTTATCGAATGTCTTTGGGGAAAAGGGGGGCGATGGGATGAAGGGGAAAGGCTAGATACCCTCTGTTATTTTTGGTCACTTAAAAAAGGCACTAGAAAATTTTATTTAAAACTTTATTCTAATTTAAATTAGAATAATTCTCCTCTCGACTTTCAAGGACCATTGGTTTGACGCATTCATCCCTGAAAAACAAGAGCTAAGAGCTCATATGGCACTTGTGACGAGACCGGAAGAACCAAGAGCTCATATGGTATGAGCTCTAGCAAAATTCTAAGAATCAATAGATTTATTTAAAAGGAAAATCAGAGGCTTAATACCCGTCGGGATTTAAAATAAGAGCACTGAGTCACGAGGTCCTTCAAAATATCAAAATTCATTAAGATCCGATCACCCACTCGTATGTTATAAATACCTCATTTTTTCTAATTTTTCCTCTCCCTTCAGCCCCCTAGAGGGTCGAATCGGGGAAAACGACATTGTCAAGTCTATTTTTGCAGCTCCCTGACACGCCTACCACTTTTCATCGTCCTAGCACGTCCAAAAGCACCAAATTCGCCAAAGCACCGAACCCCATCCCCTAACTGCCCAAAAGAGAGCGAATCCAGTACAGTTACGTCAACCATGTATCTACGACATTTTCTTATTCTTCCCACCAAGTTTCATCCCGATTTCTCCACTGTAAGCGTTTTCCAAGATTTCCGGTTTCCCCCTCCAACTCCCCCCAATGTCAACAGATCTAGTCGGGATTTGAAATATGAGTTCTGAGACACGAGTTTCTTCTAAATATCAAATTTCATTAAGATCTTGTCACCCGTTCATAAGTTAAACAGCTCAATTTTTCGATTTTTTCCAAATTAACACTCCCCAGCTTCTCCAAAGAGAAAGGATCCGTTCCAGTTATGTTAATCACGTATCAATAACTTATGCTTATTCTTCCCATCATGTTTCAACCCGAGGTCTCCACTCTAAGTGTTTTCCAAGATCTCTGTTTCCCCCTCCAACCCTCTATGTCTCCAGATCCGATTCGAATTAAAAATGGAGCATCTGAGACATGACATCCTTCTATATATAAAGTTTTATTAAAATCCGATCATCCATTCGTAAGATAAAGATACCTCGATTTTCACGTTTTGCAAGTATTCCGGTTTCCCCCTCCAATCCCCCCAATGTCACCGGACCCGGTCGGAATTTAAAATAAGAGCTATAAAGCACAAATTTCTTCTAAATAATCATAAATTTCATTAAGATCTCTTCACCCGTTCGTAAGTTACAAACACCTCATTTTTTCTAATTTTTCCAAATTACTCCCACCCCCCCTACTCCACCAAAGAGAGCAGATCCAATTCGGTTATGTCATTCACGTATCTAGGACTTCTGCTTGTTTTCCTCACCAAGTTTCATCCCGATCCCTCCACTCTAAGCGTTTTCCAAGATTTTAGCCCCCCCCCCTACTCCCTCCAGTATTACTGGATCCGGTCGGAATTCAAAATAAAATCTCTGAGACATGATATCCTTCTAAATATTAAATTTCATTAAGACCCGATCACCCGTTCGTAAGTTAAAAATACCTCATTTTTCTAATTTTTCCGACTTGACCATCCCCCATCCCCCCCAGATGGCCAAATCGAGAAAAGGATAATTTCTAATTTAATCTTGTCTGGTTCCTGATACGCCTGACAAATTTCATCGTCCTAGCTTACTTGGAAGTGCCTAGACTAGCAAAACCGGGACAGACAGACAGACCAATAGAACGACCGACAGAATTTGCGATCGCTACTTGTCACTTGGATAAAGTGCCATAAAAAATAAACAAGCATACATAACGTTGATAGGAGCTTGGAAATTCAGCAGTAGAGTTATCATCTATGTTGAATTTAATGGTAAGATTTTCATTAGGATCGATTGACTTATTTGGTGTGTTTTCCCCTTTTTCAAAAATTTTTCTCAGTTCCCCCTTTTTCAAAAAAATTTCAAGTTATTTTTCTCAATTTCATAAATTTTGATGGGTAATACTAAACTTAATGAATTTCATATACTTGGAATCAGCATAAAAAATGATTATTTTAATGTACCAATCGTCATTAAATTTGCTTTTTGGAGTTTTATTTGCTACTGGACCAAATCTCTCCTTACTTGCATTTTATTACAGCGAACTCTTTGGTTATATGTCTAGAAAAAAAAATGTCATAATATTGTGTTACTTCTTCCCAACTAGGTTTATATATAAATTGAATAAAAAAAACAAGTTTTTTTTAACTGCAAGTAAGGAGCGACATTAAAACTTAAAACGAACAGAAATTATTCCGTATATGAAAGGGGTTGTCCCCTCCTCAACGCCTGGCTCTTTACGCTAAGGTTTGAGTCTTTTTCACAACTCTACTTTTTAAAACAATAAAAAAAACTTCAGCGTAAAGAGTGAGGCGTTGAGGAGGGGACAAACCCTTTCATATACAGAACATTTTCGGTTCATTTTAAGTTTTATTGACGCTCCTTATTTGCAATTAAAAAGATGATTAGCCCTTGTGTTGGGTTGTTGCCTCTGAATTATTTGTCTTTAGTGTTTTTATTGTTTGGTAAATGACGACTTATACTTATTGACGACATGACTGCCTGTCCATGGATTATTCTTTATGGTTGATTGTGTATGGCTATGCTGTTTGACCTATGTGGTTGTATGGATGACTAGGATTAAGGCCTCGTTCAAGTGCTGGTCTATATTAGCCACTAATTTAGGAATACAGTTTTCCCTTTCTCCTTCTATCTCCTTTCTTTTCTTTTTTTTTCTTTTTTTTGTGTTTGTGCTGTTACATTGATGATTTCTCTTTTCATTATATTATTTTTTCGTCTAGATGGCTTTCTCATATGTTTGATCGGATGATTTTGATAAAAAAAGGGGATGGGGGAGGAGGTCTAATGGTCATCCAATGTATGGCTACTTAAAAATGCAACTAAAAACTTTTTATTTTCTTATGAACGTTTTTAATAGTAATAATTATACATACCTTACGAATTAACTTACGTAACGAACTTTTATATTTGTATATCTTTATTACGTATATGAGGGAGTTTGCCCCCTCTTCAATACCTTGCTCTTCCCACTAAAGCATGAATTTTTTCCCAATTTTTTAAGAATGACCCCTGAAACACAAAGGCCGTAGAATAAATAATTGAAATTACTAAAAATACTTTAGCGTAAAGAGCGAGGTATTGTGGAGGAGATGAACCCCCTTGTTTACGTAATAATTTCAGTTTTTTATGGTTTTAATGCTGCTCCTTACTTCAAGCTGATTTTTTTTTTATTTATTTTCTCTTTTTTTTGAATAATGCTAGAAAATCCTGCTGCCCCTTCATGAAAATTCTCTTCCGTCATGATAAATTTCTCCATGGAAGGATTCTTCCACCTAACCCCTCCCCCGAACCCCCCTGAACACGAAAAATATCCCCCTGAAAACGTCTGTACACTTCCCAATAAACTTTACTATATGTAAACAATGGTCAAAGTTTTTAACTTGCAGCCTCTTCCCCGGGGACTGTGGGGAAATAAGTCATCCCAAAAGACATAATTATTAAGTTTTTTGACTATGCTGAACAAAATTTCTATCTCAGAATTTTGTTCCAGTGACTTTGGGAAAAAATTAGCGTGGGAGAGGGCAAAGGCAGAAACCAATTTTTTTGGTCACTTAAAAAGGACAGTAGGACTTTAAATTTTTGTTAGAATGAGCCCTCTCGCGACATTGTAGGACCACTTGGTCGATACGATCACCCCTAGAAAAAAAACACGAATCCGCGATCTGTCTTCTGGAAAAAAAATACAGAATTTCACATTTTTGTAGATAGGAGCTTTAAACATCTACAGTTGGGTTTTCTGATATGTTGAATTTGATGATATGATTTTCATTAAGATTCAACGACTTTTAGGAGATGGTTTTCCCTATTTTCTAAAATAAGACAAATTTTCCCAGGCTCGTAACTTTTGATGGGTAAGACTAAACTTTATTAAACTTATATATTTAAACTCGCATAAAAATGCAATTCTTTTGATGTAACTATTGGTATTAAAATTCTGTATTTTAGAGTTTAGGGCACTGTTCAGCCGGGTCGCTCCTTACTACAGTCCGTTACCACGAACTGTTTGATTTGATAGATCTTTAAAGGTTATGTATCTATAAAGGTTAGGTTGTCTTGCAATTTTTAGTTGGTAAGACTATCACCATCTTAAAGTACCCCCCCCCCCTCACCTGGAACACATTTTTATGCCTATTCAACTTAGAAATCAGGATTTTTCTTCTTTTTTTTTCGAAATTACGGATTTTATAGAGCAGTATCACATTTTCTTCAGTGTTTTCTGTTGTGTACTGAAAACCAATAAGCAAAATAAATACTTGTGTTTGACAACACTGTTTATCCACTAAAATCAAAACGCCACCAGTCTGTTGATTCTCAAAGAGTCTACAACTTCAAAGAAAATCTACACCTTAAGTGGTTTCATGCCGAGTGGTTTTACCTTATTTTGCACTGATTTTTCAGCCATATCTTTTTTTTTATTTAAGTTGATGCCTACAATTTCAACAAAATGTTTAACTGCAAATGGAAATGTTTCTTCTTAAAAATTGGATTCCCGTTTTTTCAAACTAAAAAAAATTACATCAACTGAAATAATCAGAAATCATTTCTCTGCTCTTGGTTTCTTAAGGCTAAAATTATCCGGTTGAACCACATCACCAGAATGTGACTATCTTTCTGAGTGGTAATTACGTGGTGTCCTTCTTAGTTGTTTAGGGCTCTAGTACCTGCAATTTCCATTTGAATGGGTTTTTTTCAATCTTCTATTGCAGTGGTTTCCAACCAATTTTTAGTCATACCACACCTAGAAGTTTTAAAATCCTTATGCTCCCCTTGTGATATTTAAATTTTGTTTTAAAAATTGTGTATGTATTAACCTGAAAGACGCTTAAAAGGCCATTAACTAGGCGTTTTTTAGGTCGTCCTCTACGTATATTTTGTACTACATTAAAAATAGCACCTTTTAATGTTTCAAAATAACACCTTTTCTATAATGCAGGACGTTAATTACAATACTAACATGTTTCTTTTTGCTCTTTAAATACTTATAATTGTGACATCAAACTCATTAACAGTACTTCTTTTTCCTGTCAAAATTAAAAGACTCGTACGAACAGTCTGCCAAAGGGTACATATCCTGCCTATGACCCACCCAAATATTACCATGCTCCATCAGTGGGGTCTGCACCCCACGTTGGTAGTGGAGACTCTATATACCACTGGCTCGATGCGATCCTCTCTGGGAAAAGATAACTATTCAAGACTTTTGAAAAACTGTGTGTAGGTGTAGATGGGGACTTGAAACTCCCCTCCAGGGCTACCAAACTTTTGAAATTTGTGGTATAAGTTACATAAACGTCACATCGTTTTTGTCCCTCCCTCTGAGTTTTCTACAAATATTCAAGATTGTTTATGGTAGTTACTCTTGAAATTACGTTTTAAACTATTTCGTTTAAAATATTTAGCATCAATAGTAAATGAAATGCTATGCAGCAACTCTTACCATTTCTTTGAACATCTAATATTATTCCTTTCTATTTCTGCATCTTTTCTATGAGTACATGAGTCGAAGGATAAGCTGTAAAGTATTATAACCGTCATTAACATCATATTCATATTTTCTATAACCGTCATAACCGGATCATAATCGTCATAACATCATATTCGCCATTAACATCATTAAGTCATTAACATCAGTAGTATAAGTCTGGTACATTAATTAAATAGCAAAAACAAGTTTTTTCGACTGAAAGTAAGGAGCAACATTAAAACTTAAAATGAACAGAAATTGTTACGTATATTAAGGGGAATGCCCCTCCTCAACATCTCGCTCTTAACGATAAAGTTTTGGTAGTATTTTTAAAAAAGCGTCTTATTGTTCTAATTAAATGGCTATTGTGTTTCAGGAGTCATTCTTAAAGAATTGGGACAAAATTGAAACTATAGCGTAAAAAGCAAGGTTTTGAGGAGGGGGAATCCCTCTCATATACGTAATAATTTGTGTTTACTTTAAGTTTTAATGTTTCTCCTTACTTTCAATTGAAAAAACTTACTTTTTTAATTCAATTTCTGAACGTTTTTTAAACAATGCCAGGAAATCTGACCCCATCTCCACGGAGAAACCCCTCACTGTGGAAATCACCTCTAGACAATTCAATCCTGGTGAAAATCTGCCCTGGAAAATCAATCTTAACCACTCCGCGCGTAAAATTGAGACGGAAAAGATAAAGCAAAAGAGAAACTTCTCTCCCAATGGAAAATTCTTCGTCGAAAAAACTCCATAAAAAATCCCCCCCCCAACCCACAAATGTGTGCATGCATCCCAATAACAAATACTATGCGTAAAGCATGGGCAAATTTTATAGCTTAAAGACCTTTCCCCTGGGGCTGTGGGGGGGGGGTTATTTTATACCCATAAATTTGTCTGATATATCTGATATATTCATGATGATTTGTCTGATTATACCCATAAATCGTCTGATACAAAATTTGTATCAGACGATTTTGTGGTAACGAACTGTAGCAAGGTGCGACCCGGCTGAATAGTAAAGGAAACTCTAAAAAAAGGAATTTTGATGCTAAAAGATACATCAAAAGAATCGAATTTTCATGCTGATTCTAAATATGTAAGTTTCATTAAATTTAGTATTTGTCATCAGAAGTTACGGGCCTGAGAAAATTTGCCTTATTTTGGAAAATAGGGGGAAATATCCCCTAAAACCATAGAATCTTAACGAAAATCACACCATCGCATTCGGCGTATCAGAGAACCCTATAGCGAAAATTCCAAGCTCTTATCTACAAAAATGTTGAATTACGTATTTTTTGCCAGAAGACAAATCACGGGTGCGTGTTTATTTGTTTTTTTTTTTGGTTTTGTTTTCCCAGGGGTCATCGTATCGACCAAGTGGTCCCAGAGTGTCGCAAGATGGCTCATTTTAACGGAAATGAAAAGTTCTAGTGCCCTTTTTAAGTGACCAAAAAAATTGGAGGGCACCTAGGCCCCCTTCCACGCTCATTTTTTTCCAAAGTCAACGGATCAAAATTTTGAGATAGCTATTTTGTTCCGCATAATCAAAAACCATAATAGCTATGTTTTCTGGAATGACTTACTCCCCCACAATCCCTGGGAGAGGGGCTGCAAGTTACAAACTTTGACCAGTGTTTACATATAGTAATGGTTATTGGGAAGTGTATAGACGTTTTCTGGGGGATTTTTTTGGTTTGGAAGTGAGGTTGAGGGAAAGGGGGCTATGTGGGAGGATCTTTCCTTGGAGGAATATGTCATGGGGGAGAAAAATTCAATGAAAAGGGCGCAGGATTTTCTAGCATTACTATTAAAAAACAATGAGAAAATATACATGAAAACGTTTTTTCAATTGAAAGTAAGAAGTAGCATTGAAACTTAAAACGAACAGAGATTATTACGCATATGAGGGTTTCTAAAAATACTTCAGCATAAGGAGTGAGGTATTTAGGAGGATTAAAAATACCTCGCTCTTTATGCTAAAGTATTTTTAGTAATTTCAACTAATCATTCTACGGCCTTTTTGATTCAGGGATCATTCTTAAAGAATTGGGACGAAACTTACGATTTAGTGTAAAGAACGAGGTATTAAGGAGGGTACAAACCCCCTCGTACACATAAAAAAATATAAGAATATAAAAGTTTGTTACGTAAGTTAATTCTTAAGTTACGCATATTTTTTACTAATAAAAACGTTCGTTAAAAATTAAAAGTTCTAGTTGCCTTTTTAAGTAACCGAAAAATTGGAGGGCAACTAGGCCTCCTTCCCCACCCCTTATTTCTCAAAATCGTCTGATCAAAACTAAAAGAAAGCCATTTAGCCAAAAAAAAGAATTAATATACAAATTTCATTTTAATAATTTATGTGCGGAGAGCCAAAATCAAACATGCATTAATTCAAAAACGTTCAAAAATTTAATTAAAAAAAAAACTAGCTTTTTTGACTGAAAGTAAGAACCGACGTTAAAACTTAAAACGAACAGAAATCACTCCGTATATAAATGGGTTGTCCCCTCCTCAATGCCTCGCTCTTTACACTAAAGTTTTTAATTGTTTTAAAAAGTAGAATTGTGGCAGAGTCAAACTTTAGCGTAAAGACCGAGGGATTGCCTGAGAAAATTTGCCCTATTTTAGAAAATAGCGGGAAACACCCCCTTAAAGCATTAGAATATTAACAAAAATCACAAGGTTAGATTCAGCGTATCAGAGAACCCTACTGTACAAGTTCCAAGCTCCTATCTTTAAAAATGTTGAATTTTGTATTTTTTGCCAGAAGACATTTCACGGATGCGTGTTTATTTGTTTGTTTTTTGGTTTTGTGTTTTCCCAGGGGTAATCGACTCAGGATTCACCTTCTTCTAATACCTTACTCTTTACGCTAAAGTATTTTTAGTAATTTCAATTATATATTCTACGACCTTTGTGATTCAGGGGTCAATCCTAAGGAATTAGGACAATATTTAAGATTTACTGTAAAGAGCGAGTTATTGACGAGTGGGAAAGCCCTCTCATATACGTAATAAAAACATACGAATATAGAAGTTTATTACGTAAGCTAATTCGTAAGTTACATATATCTTTTACCAATGAAAACATTCGTAAAAAACTAAAAGTTCTAGTTGCCTTTTTAAGTACCCAAAAATTGGACAGCAACTGGGCTTCCTTTTTCCTCCTTTTTTTCTAAATCGTTCGATCAAAACTATGGGAAAGCCATTTAGCCAAATAAATAAATATGTAAATTTCGTTTTAATTATTCATCTGTGGAGAGCCAAAATCAAAACATGGATTAACTAAAAGACGCTCAGAAATTAAATTGAAAAAAATAAGTTTTTTCAACTGAAAGTAAGGAGCGGCAATAAAACTTAAAACGAACAGAGATTACTTCGTATATGAAAGGGGCTGATCCCTCTTCAACGCGTTGCTCTTTACGCTAAAGTTCAACTCTTTCTCACAGCTCTGCTTTAAAAAAAAAAAAAAACTTTAGCGTAAAGAGCGGGGCGTTGAAGAGGGAGCAGACCCTTTCATATACGAAGTAATTTCTGTTCGTTTTAAGTTTTAATGTCGCTCCTTACTTTCGGTTTAAAAAAACTTATTTTTTTATTTAATCATAGTTAAGAAGCTGCTAAGATAGTATTAAATGCTAAGATGGTCCAAAAAATAACACAAACAAATTATTGTTCATATCGGCCATTATTTAGCAAAATTCTAACTTTCAAACAATTCGTGGTAACGAACTGTAGTAAGGAGTGATCCGGCTCAATAGTAACCAAATCTCTAAAAAAGGGAATTTTAATACCAATAGTTACATCAAAAGAATTGGATTTCAATGCTGGTTTTAAATACATAAGTTTAATCAAATTTATTCCTACCCATCAAAATGTAGAATTTTGTATTTTTTGCCAGAAGACAAATCACGGATGCGTGTTTATTTGTTTTTGTTTTTTTTCTTTTTCCCAGGGGTGATCGTATCGACCCAGTGGTTCTAGAGTTTTGCGAGAGGGCTCATTCGAACGGAAATGAAAATTTCTAGTGACCTTCTTAAGTGGCCAAAAAAATTGGAGGGCACCAAGGCCCCTTCCCACGCTCATTTTTTTCCCAAAATCGTCGGATCAAAATTCTGAGATAGCCATTTTATTCAACATAGTCGAAAAACCTTATAAATAAGTCTTTGGGGACGACTTAGTCCACCACAGTCCACGTGGAAGCGGCTGCAAGTTACAAACTTTGACCAGTGTTCGCATATAGTAATGGTTATTGGGAAGTGTACAGACGTTTTCAGGGGGATTTTTTGGTTGGGAGGAGGGGTTGGGAAGACAGGGTCATGTGGGGGAAGCTTTCCATGGAGGAATTTGTCATTTTAGAAGAAGATTTTCATGAAGGGGACGCAGCATTTTCTAGCATTATTTGAAAAAACAATGAAAAAATAGATATGATAAAATTTTTTCAAATGAAAGTAAGGAGCAGCATTAAAACTTAAAACGAACAGAAATTATTACGAATTTAAAGGGCTCACCTCATCCTAATAAATCACTATTTACGCTAAAGTATCTTTAGTAATTTCAACTATTTATTCTACGGCTTTTGTGATTCAGGGGAAAAAAATTCAAGCTTTTTGTGTAAAGAGCGAGGTACTGACGAGTGGCCAAACCCTCTCATATACGTAATAAAAACATAAGAATATAGAAGCTTGTTACGTAAGCTAATTCGTAAGTTACGTATATCTTTCAAACAGTTCGTGGTAACGAACTGTAGTAAGGAGCGACCCGGCTCGATAGTAACCAAAACTCTAAAAAATGGATTTTTTTTATACTATTAGCTACATAAAAAGAATCGCATTTTAATGTTGATTTTAAATATATAAGTTTCGTCAAGTTTAGTCTTACCTATTAAAAGTTAAGAGCCTGAGAAATTTTGTCTTATTTTAGAAAATAGGGGGAAACACCCCCTAAAAGTCATAGAATCTTAACGAAAATTAAACCATCGGATTCAGCGTATCAGAGAACCCAATTTGAGAGGTTTCAAGATCCTATCTATAAAAATGTTGAATTTTGTATTTTTTGTCAGAAGGCAGATCACGGATGCGTGTTTATTTGTTTTTTTTTTGTTTTTTTTTTTCCCAGGGGTGATCGTATCGACCCAGTTGTCCTAGAATGTTGCGAGAGGGCGTATTCTAACGGAAAAGAAAAGTTCTAGTGCCCTTTTTAAGTGACCAAAAAATTGGAGGACACGTAGGCCCCCTCCCACGATAATTATTTTCCCAAAGTCAACGGATCAAACCATTTTATTCAGCGTAGTCAAAAAACCTTATAACTATGTATTTGGGGACGACTTACTCCCCCACATTCCCCGTGGGAGGGGCTACAAGTTACAAATTTTGACCAGTGCTTACATATACTAATGGTTATTGGGAAGTGTATAGAGGTTTTCAGGAGGGTTTTTTGGTTGGGGGGAGGGGTTGAGAAGAGGGGGATATGCTAGGGGAACTTTCCATTGAGGAATTTTTCATGGAGGAAGAAAATTTCCATGAAGGGAGCGCAGGATTTACTAGCATTATTTAAAAAAAAACAATGAAAAAATAAATATGAAAAAGTTTTTTTCAGCTGGAAGTAAGGAGCAGTATTAAAAATTAAAACGAACAGAAATTATTACTCATATGAGAGGCTCACCTCCTCCTAATACCTCGCTCTTTACGCTAAAGTATTTTTAGCAATGTCAACTATTTATTCTACGGCTTTTGTGATTCAGGGGTTATTCTTAATGAATTGGGACAAAATTTAAGATTTATTGTAAAGAGAGAGGTACTAACGAGGGGACGAACTCTCTCATATATCTAATAAAAACATGAGAATAAAAAGTTCTTTACGTAAGCTAATTTCTAAGTTAGGTATATCTTTTACTAATAAAAAGATTCGTAAAAAATTAAAAGTTCTAGTTGCCTTTTTAATTAACCAAAAAATTGGAGGGCAACTAGGCTTCCTTCCCCGCTCTTTTTTTCTCAAAATCATTGGCTAAACATTATGAGAAAGCCATTTAGCCAAAAAAAAAATATATTCAAATTTTGTTTTGATTATTCCTCTGCGGAGAGCCAAAATCAAAACATGTATTGATTCAAAAACGTTCAGAAATTAAATAAAAAAAAACAAGTTTTTTCAACTGAAAGTAAGGAGCGACATTAAAACTTAAAACGAACCAAAATTACTTCGTATATGAAAGGGGCTGCTTCCTCATCACCGCCCCGCTCTTTACGCTAAAGTTTTTTACTTCTTTAAAAAGAAGAGTTGAGAGAAAGAGTCAAACTTTAGCGTAATGGCTCTCCCTCCAAGATCAATTTCCCTTCACTGGAAATACCTCCTTGAAAAGTTCCTCTCACGTAAAATACATCCTCCCCCCAGTACATCCTCCCCCCAGTACATTCCCTTTAGAAAATTTCATCCCTTATAAAAAACGGCCACCCCGTAAAGTAAGTAAGTAAGTAAAATATTTATTACCCGTATTTTTCACATGGAACAAAACGGAGTACAATGAAAAAAAAATAATAAAAGAACAAAAAGAGAAGAAAAACGGAGAGAAATTTAAAACACAACATGGAAAAATACATAATCAAGAACTGTAGAAATGTTTAAGCCAGGGGTGGTTCAATTTTGCCTGGAAATTAGAAATCAACCGGTTTACCGTGATATTGGAGTCTGCAATCCTGTGTTTATCAATCATATAAGTATTTCTCGTCCACAAGGGGCATCGCAGCAGGAACTTCGCGAACCTAAAATAAAGGGACCGGAACTTGCGTTTTTGGGTGTCAGTTAATAAATTCCAAAATGACGCGATATATAGAATATGCGGCAGTGCGACAGCGTTATACATATTCGCGGGATACTTTCGGTATAAAAGGAGTCTGCTGGCGACGATAGACCCATACGCGGTGCAGAGTTCTTTCTCGACGTGTTTGACGAGCAGTAGACGAGTTTCATTAAGGTTACAGCCTATGGGTAAACCCAGATACACGACGTGAGATGAAACAGTAATTGACTCGCTACCCAGCAGGAGGTGTTCAGGCTGAGAAGGACTATCGTTGAAAAAAAGAACTGCAGATTTTGAAGTATTGAAAGCCAGGCCGATTTTTCTGTATTCATCACGTAGGATCGAAAAATTCGACTGCAGACCCCTAATAGACCGACTTAGGTTTAATAGATCGTCCGCGTATGTAAATAGTGACACATTTATATTCTTGGAGATACATGAAACATTTACACATGCCTGGGCACTTAAAACACTGTTATTGTACAAAATTGGGGATAATAATGAACCCTGGCGGACACCTTTCTTTACTGGAACAACCACTGATATGATGCGGTTACCTATTTTTATACGCGCTTTTAAACGGCAGTACATATCGTACAGTACGCTAGTGACACGGAGGTTTACACCTTGCTGGTAAGCGACTAAAAGGGCTTGAGCGAAAATCGACAAATCAAACGCTCTACTCACATCAAAAGCACCAATCACTATAGTCACCAGATTCGTGAGAATCTGCTAGAATAGCGGCAAGACTGAAGAGAGCGTGAGCACAACCCAGACCCGGTCGGAAGCCGAACTGGTGGTCAGGCATTCGGCACGAATATTGAATTTCTTTTGAGACTAAAAAGAAAATCTCCTGGAAAGTTTTCGGCCTAAAAAAATTCTCCTTAGCTTACTTTTGTTTCAAAAAGATTTTAGTTTCTAATTGTTTTTTAATCACTCAGGTAAATCCCTTCTTCCGTGGAACCTTTTTCCAGAAATCCAAACCCGCTGAAAATTTTCCCCAAAACACCTCCATATGCAAAATTGAGTTGGCAAAGACAAATAAAAATAATATAGTGTTGCAATTCTGTCAAATACCCCAGTGTAAAAGTTTTCCTGGAAAGTTCATCCCCAGCAATTTTCCTCCCAATTGAAAAAACTCCCCATGGAAACCCAATCCAAGCACAAATTTCCTACTCTTAAAAAATGCCTGTATGCTTTCAAAGATTGAGTACTTTACGCAAGCAACAGGCAAACTTCACAACTTGCAGTCTTTTCCCCATGGACTGTGGGGGGGGGGGTGTAGGGGTCACGCTACCCCTAAAAGCATAGTTATTAGATTTTTCAACTATGTTAAAAAAAATGGCTCTGTCAAAAATTTAAGGAGATGACATAGGGTAAAAAAGGGGCATGGCAGGGTTAATTTACCCTATAATCTTTTTAGTAACTTAAGAAGGGCACTAGAACCTTTAATATCCGTTAAAATGCAACCTCTTCTTATCTTCTAGCACCTATAGTTCGATGCTATTACCCCTGGGAGAAACAAAAAAAAATAAAACAGAAAACAAAACAAATAAACACACATTCGTGATCTTTCTTCTGGTAAAAAATGCAAAATTCTTTTACAGTAGAGTTCTCTAATACCTTGAATCTGATGGTGTGATTATCATTAAGTTTCTTGGATTTTGGGGGTGTTTCCCCCTTTTTCGAAAATCAAGAGAAAAAATTTCAGGCTAAACATTATGAATCTTATATATTTGGGATCAGCATATTAATTTAAGTCTATTGTTGAATCTATTGACATCAAAATTCCATGTTTTAGAGTTCTGTTCGCTATTGAGCTGAGTTGCTCCTTACTCACAGTCGTTACCACGATTTATTTGATGTGACTTAATTTGATGTCTTGATTTCAAAACCTGTTTCTTTACTTCTATTTGGCTACTAGATATTAGGTGATTTCGCAGCGACTGGATCAAAGTCTGTATAGAACCCGCTCAAAAATCAATACGTCTCTATATTTCTCGGTATAGAGACATGTAGAGACTTCTAAGAACTCACCACTTGATATACAGTTGCAGCAATAATATACTGTACACAACCATCATAACTGCCATAAGTGTAAATAATGTGTCTTGATTTTTAATGATCATGCAGCTTTGGAAAATTTCACATTTACATGCAGAGAGAAGATTCTAAGGTCTAAGAAAAAATGTCATATGGTAGAAATAAAGCCTTGATGCAATGCGAAGAGAGTCTTTTGATACTTATTTGAAAAAATTTAAATGTATGACTGCATAATGAGCAAAAAAAAATAAGGACATGATTTGACTTCCATTTCTTTTGGAGAGTAAATCCCACCAAAAGAATTTTTTTTCATAGACAAATCTTTGCAGAAATAATGAAATCCCGTCAAGATTTTGACGGGAATTCATTATTTTTATATTTTATATATTTATATTCATTATTTTATATTTTTTTCGTTTTATAAATCTACTGGAATTTACTAAGACTGAAGTTGAATGCATTAACTTTGGAAATGTCTTCTTTTTCTAATAATTTTCAATAGTTATATGCTACTCAAAATGTGATATTTTTCTGGAAATGATGTTTCTATAGAAAGTTATTTTATGATTTCTGATCGTTTTTCTAGTTCCGTATCTACGGGAGATTAGTTTAATAGAATAGGTGTACTATACCTCCATTTCGTATAAAAACTTACTGTTAACAAAACATCAGATCAAGCCATTATTGTGGTCTCCAGCTTGTAGTCAACCTGTCACCAAGTGTGGGTTTATCCTATTGTGAATCCAAAGAGAAGTAGATGAGCTATTCCAAACAAAAGCATTTACAGGTGGGACAAAAATCAAAATAATCAGAGCCTTCCTCTGTTTATTTTTTTTTTGAATATATATTTTTTGTTTTATTTGCTTTTTTCGTGGGTAAGTTTTTGAATATTTTTGGAATAGTTGAGTGAATAGCTAATTAGCATCATAAAGAAACGATAATGACTGGGACTTTAAAAAAAAAATATTTCATGTAGAGATCTTAAAAACAATAAGTAATGCCCTGAAAGCATATAAGGTTTTTACAGAAAGGTGGTTGTATAAACTTGGCGAATGCTCATGGGACTAGAAATCAGAAGCTCTAGTGAGCTTCTTAAAACGTCAGAAGCCATTTTTAAGAGCCAAAGTAATTGAAGGCCTGCTATCCTTCCCCACACGTCATACTTTCCTGAATGCATTTGATAAGAATTTTAAGATAGCCATTTGTTTAAAACATATTCCAAAGATCGCATAACAAGGCCCTTGGGGTTGACCCAACCCATAGAGCCTGGGATACCCTTGGGGCATACAAAGTTTCATGGAAGGAGTGGTCGTGTGAGCTTTATAGGAGGCTCATTTGATTTGAACTATATAGCTCTAGCTCCCTTTTAAAAGTAGAAAGTGATGGACGGAAACTAGCCCCCCATTCCCTGACTTTCTTTTTTTCCCCAACGTATCAGATCGAAGTTGTTAGATAGCCATTTTTCACAATAGTCCAAAGAGTATTTAACTATGTCTTCAGGGTGGACACACCCCCCCCCCACCTCACCCAGGGCCCAGGGGAAATGGTCTCAAGTTATGCCTCGTGGAATATAAAATTTTTATCGAACAGGTGTTGTAAAAACTTCCCATTGGAGGGGGCTTATTCGGTTGAGGTCGAAAATCCTAATGACCTTTATAGGAGTCAAAAAAAGCAAATCTCGTTTTAATTTTTCGTTTACGGGGGAGCTAAATTTGAACCTGCATTAGTTGAAAAATGTTAAGAATATTGAATAAAAAAACAAGTTTTTTCAAATGTAAGAAAAGAGTGACATTAAAACTCAAAACGAACGAGAATTATTCCATATATGAAAGGGGCTCTCCCTTCCTCAGCGCTCATTCTTTACGCGTAAGTTTTTATTGCTATAAAAAGTAGAGTTTTGAAAAGGGGTCAAACTTTAGCGTAAAGAGCAAAGTGTTGAGGAGGGGATAGCCTTTTCATAAACGGAATAGTTTATATTCGTTTTAAGCTTTACTGTTGCTCCTTACATACAATTAAAAAAACTTGTTATGTTTTTTAATCTTTAGGAAGCATTCATGTTGATGTCATGTAAGCGGGACCTGATTGATTCAGTTCAACTTGAAGATCTTTTACAAGACGTGAAAACAAATTCGAAGACTTTAAAATCTGTTTTGTCAGTGCAGTAGATTTTTACTGTTTTAGCCCCTTTTTTGTATCTAATCAATATATAAGTATTTTGTGGTTTTTGATGGAAAGTCAAAAACTCTCAATGGTGTTAGAAATCCATCTGAAGAGGACAAATACTTTGAATGTTCTTTGGCCAAAATGTCCATGACGCAGGACGAAAGCTAAAATTTTGTACAGCTGAAAATACGATGCCAGTCTCCCATTGTGCAAAAACCTGAAGAACACCAAGTTTAACCAAGCATCAGAGACATCTGACATAAAAAAATGGTTAGCGGTATCTGTCATCTGTCACCTTTCTATTGTAAGTCTACTTCTTACTTAGCGGTAGTGTTGCCAACGCTTCGGAAGAAAAAGTACCGCAAAACGCCCTAAGATTATACCACTGATCAAAAATTGTACCATATCTATGTTTTTTGCGTGTTGTGCTATGGGCAAGACGAAAAAAAAAATTTCGCTTCGCACAACACGTAGACGATCGGAAAATTACATTGCAGTAAAGAGAACAAAGTATCAGATATCTTCTGTCAAAGATATTTAGGATACTTCCTTTCCCCTGCAGAGCCCGTTTTGGTGTCATTCCTCCAAATAGCTGCTCACCTATTTTGTACTTACCGTACAGATGGCTTCTTCACGCTATATTATGACCGTAAGAGGCCAACAACAGGCACTTAAATAAATGTGTAAAGGAAAACTTAAAACTCTTGAAGAGAAAACACATAAAAAACTACAATTCCCTTCGCTCGCTGCGTCCTGACGCCCAGTTAAATTTTATTGTACCATGTTGTGCCACATCTTGTAAAATGTACCAGGAAATTTGTGATTGTACCAGAATGTACCTTTAGAGGTGAAATGTACCAAAATGGTACAATTGTACCGCTGTTGGCGACCCTGCTTAAAAGGTAGTACTAATTTGCCTGGTGGTGGGTACAAATTTTATTGTACCATGTTGTGCCACATCTTGTAAAATGTACCAGGAAATTTGTGATTGTACCAGAATGTACCTTTAGAGGTGAAATGTACCAAAATGGTACAATTGTACCGCTGTTGGCGACCCTGCTTAAAAGGTAGTACTAATTTGCCTGGTGGTGCAAATTTTGATGCGAATGACGCGGAGCGTAATTTCCACTCATTTCTCAAGGTCCTTTCTGATTAAACACGACAAAAACAAAAGAAATCTATTCCAAAGGGAGGGCAATAGGTAGGGACACCTGACTCAAATACCCCTTAGCTTATCACTCCCAGTCCACCTCTGCCTTCCCCTCGATTACAGCTGTTAGAACTAGCACACAAGACTCATCACAAAGTAAAGTTTGAAGGCTGAATTCGAAACTGTTGATCATTCAAGCTTAATGTTTGATAAATTTTTCGTTGGAAAGTTTTTAGCTTTAGTGAATTTGTTATCGCTATAATATTTTACTTTTAAGATGAGTAGATAATTTGTAAAACTTACTAAGAGGTTTTTAAGGGGGGCACACGTTAGGGGTTCTTATAAACTGAAGTTAGGGGTTTGAAACCATAATTATTGTAATGGTAGCGTTTTATGCTTCCAAAATTTTACGCTTAATGGCACCAAAAGTGCCAAGTTTAGTGCTATGTGGCACTTATGGATGGCAAAATTGATAAAAAGTACGTAGAAATGACTAATAGCTTTAAAATGGGTATTTACAGAAAAGATGAGTGCATCACATTTCCAAAAATAGTGTATTATGTGAAGAGTCATCCTAAGAAGGGATAAAACCGTGTTTAAAAAGAAAGAAACAAAAAACAAGCAGGTTGAACGTAAGATAATCGTATTTCAAGTCAAGCGCTGAACAAACATAAACACGTCTCTAACAATCCAATTTAATATATTGGTGTTTGTAGGACTTTTGTTGTGTAGCCTATTAAGGGGCCCCGGAGGAGGAGCCTACGGGAGGTGTTCTTGTAAACCTCCAGTTAAGGGTTGTGGACCATAATAATTACAATGATACGGTCTTGCAATTCCAAGATTCTTCGCTTCAGAAGTGGCACCAACTGTCGTTTTCGGTGCTATATTTCACTTAAGGATGGTAGAATTGATAATAAGCAAATAGATATGAGTAATAGTTTTCA
>NW_027064439.1:0-17977 GCF_032884065.1 Artemia franciscana
TGATTGCAAATGGTAAAGAATGTGATTAAAGGCTCTTTTCCTATTTCAAAAGTTTTAGTTTTCGAGGGTAATAGCTACGTATGTTGAAAAAATGAAGATATTAGACTATTTTATGATTGCAAATGGTAAAGAATGTGATTAAAGGCTCTTTTCCTATTTCAAAAGTTTTAGTTTTCGAGGGTAATAGCTACGTATGTTGAAAAAATGAAGATATTAGACTATTTTATGATTGCAAATGGTAAAGAATGTGATTAAAGGCTCTTTTCCTATTTCAAAAGTTTTAGTTTTCGAGGGTAATAGCTACGTATGTTGAAAAAATGAAGATATTAGACTATTTTATGATTGCAAATGGTAAAGAATGTGATTAAAGGCTCTTTTCCTATGTCAAAAGTTTTAGTTTTCGAGGGTAATAGCTACGTATGTTGAAAAAATGAAGATATTAGACTATTTTATGATTGCAAATGGTAAAGAATGTGATTAAAGGCTCTTTTCCTATTTCAAAAGTTTTAGTTTTCGAGGGTAATAGCTATGTATGTTGAAAAAATGAAGATATTAGACTATTTTATGATTGCAAATGGTAAAGAATGTGATTAAAGGCTCTTTTCCTATTTCAAAAGTTTTAGTTTTCGAGGGTAATAGCTACGTATGTTAAAAAAATGAAGATATTAGACCTATTTTATGATTGCAAATGGTAAAGAATGTGATTAAAGGCTCTTTTCCTATTTCAAAAGTTTTAGTTTTCGAGGGTAATAGCTACGTATGTTGAAAAAATGAAGATATTAGACTATTTTATGATTGCAAATGGTAAAGAATGTAATTAAAGGCTCTTTTCCTATGTCAAAGGTTTTAGTTTTTGAGGATAATAGCTACGTATGTTGAAAAAATGAAGATATTAGACTATTTTATCATTGCAAATGGTAAAGAATGTGATTAAAGGCTCTTTTCCTATTTCAAAAGTTTTAGTTTTCGAGGGTAATAGCTTTGTATGTTGAAAAAATGAAGATATTAGACTATTTTATGATTGAAAATGGTAAAGAATGTGATTAAAGGCTCTTTTCCTATGTCAAAAGTTTTAGTTTTCGAGGGTAATAGCTATGTATGTTGAAAAAATGAAGATATTAGACTATTTTATGATTGCAAATGGTAAAGAATGTGATTAAAGGCTCTTTTCCTATTTCAAAAGTTTTAGTTTTCGAGGGTAATAGCTACGTATGTTGAAAAAATGAAGATATTAGACTATTTTATGATTGCAAATGGTAAAGAATGTGATTAAAGGCTCTTTTCCTATTTCAAAAGTTTTAGTTTTCGAGGGTAATAGTTACGTATTTTGAAAAAATGAAGATATTAGACAATTTTATGATTGCACATGGTAAAGAATGTGATTAAAGGCTCTTTTCCTATTTCAAAAGTTTTAGTTTTTGAGGGTAATAGCTATGTATGTTGAAAAAATGAAGATATTAGACTATTTTATGATTGCAAATGGTAAAGAATGTGATTAAAGGCTCTTTTCCTATTTCAAAAGTTTTAGTTTTCGAGGGTAATAGCTACGTATGTTGAAAAAATGAAGATATTAGACTATTTTATGATTTCAATTGGTAAAGAATGTGATTAAAGGCTCTTTTCCTATTTCAAAAGTTTTAGTTTTCGAGGGTAATAGCTACGTATGTTGAAAAAATGAAGATATTAGACTATTTTATGATTGCACATGGTAAAGAATGTGATTAAAGGCTCTTTTCCTATTTCAAAAGTTTTAGTTTTTGAGGGTAATAGCTACGTGTGTTGAAAAAATGAAGATATTAGACTATTTTATGATTGCAAATGGTAAAGAATGTAATTAAAGGCTCTTTTCCTATGTCAAAAGTTTTAGTTTTCGAGGATAATAGCTACGTATGCTGAAAAAATGAAGATATTAAACTATTTTATCATTGCAAATGGTAAAGAATGTGATTAAAGGCTCTTTTCCTATTTCAAAAGTTTTAGTTTTCGAGGGTAATAGCTTTGTCTGTGGAAAAAATGAAGATATTAGACTATTTATGATTGAAAATGGTAAAGAATGTGATTAAAGGCTCTTTTTCTATTTCAAAAGTTTTAGTTCTCGAGGGTAATAGCTACGTATGTTGAAAAAATGAAGATATTAGACTATTTTATGATTGCAAATGGTAAAGAATGTGATTGAAGGATCTTTTCCTATTTCAAAAGTTTTAGTTTTCGAGGGTAATAGCTACGTATTTTGAAAAATTGAAGATATTAGACTATTTTATGATTGCAAATGGTAAAGAATGTGATTAAAGGCTCTTTTCCTATTTCAAAAGTTTTAGTTTTCGAGGGTAATAGTTACGTATTTTGAAAAAATGAAGATATTAGACAATTTTATGATTGCACATGGTAAAGAATGTGATTAAAGGCTCTTTTCCTATTTCAAAAGTTTTAGTTTTCGAGGGTAATAGCTACGTATGTTGAAAAAATGAAGATATTAGACTATTTTATGATTGCAAATGGTAAAGAATGTAATTAAAGGCTCTTTTCCTATGTCAAAGGTTTTAGTTTTCGAGGATAATAGCTACGTATGTTGAAAAAATGAAGATATTTGACGATTTTATCATTGCAAATGGTAAAGAATGTGATTAAAGGCTCTTTTCCTATTTCAAAAGTTTTAGTTTTCGAGGGTAATAGCTTTGTATGTTGAAAAAATGAAGATATTAGACTATTTTATGATTGAAAATGGTAAAGAATGTGATTAAAGGATCTTTTCCTATTTCAAAAGTTTTAGTTTTCGATGGTAATAGCTACGTATTTTGAAAAATTGAAGATATTAGACTATTTTATGATTGCAAATGGTAAAGAATGTGATTAAAGGCTCTTTTCCTATTTCAAAAGTTTTAGTTTTCGAGGGTAATAGCTACATATGTTGAAAAAATGAAGATATTAGACTATTTTATTATTCCAAATGGTAAAGAATGTGATTAAAGGCTCTTTTCCTATTTCAAAAGTTTTAGTTTCCGAGGGTAATAGCTACATATGTTGAAAAAATGAAGATATTAGACTATTTTATAATTGCAAATGGTAAAGAATGTGATTAAAGGCTCTTTTCCTATTTCAAAAATTTTAAATTTTCGAGGATAATAGCTACGTATGTTGAAAAAATGAAGATATTAGACTATTTTATGATTGCAAATGGTAAAGAATGTAATTAAAGGCTCTTTTCCTATGTCAAAAGTTTTAGTTTTCGAGGATAATAGCTACGTGTGCTGAAAAAATGAAGATATTAAACTATTTTATCATTGCAAATGGTAAAGAATGTGATTAAAGGCTCTTTTCCTATTTCAAAAGTTTTAGTTTTCGAGGGTAATAGCTTTGTCTGTGGAAAAAATGAAGATATTAGACTATTTTATGATTGAAAATGGTAAAGAATGTGATTAAAGGCTCTTTTCCTATGTCAAAAGTTTTAGTTTTCAAGAGTAATAGCTACGTATGTTGAAAAAATGAAGATATTAGACTATTTTATGATTGCAAATGGTAAAGAATGTGATTAAAGGCTCTTTTCCTATGTCAAAAGTTTTAGTTTTCGAGGGTAATAGCTATGTATGTTGAAAAATTGAAGATATTAGACTATTTTATGATTGCAAATGGTAAAGAATGTGATTAAAGGCTCTTTTCCTATTTCAAAAGTTTTAGTTTTCGAGGGTAATAGCTTTGTATGTTGAAAAAATGAAGATATTAGACTATTTTATGATTGAAAATGGTAAAGAATGTGATTAAAGGCTCTTTTCCTATGTCAAAAGTTTTAGTTTTCGAGGGTAATAGCTACGTATGTTGAAAAAATAAAGATATTAGACTATTTTATGATTGCAAATGGTAAAGAATGTAATTAAAGGCTCTTTTCCTATGTCAAAGGTTTTAGTTTTTGAGGATAATAGCTACGTATGTTGAAAAAATGAAGATATTAGACTATTTTATCATTGCAAATGGTAAAGAATGTGATTAAAGGCTCTTTTCCTATTTCAAAAGTTTTAGTTTTCGAGGGTAATAGCTTTGTATGTTGAAAAAATGAAGATATTAGACTATTTTATGATTGAAAATGGTAAAGAATGTGATTAAAGGCTCTTTTCCTATGTCAAAAGTTTTAGTTTTCGAGGGTAATAGCTACGTATGTTGAAAAAAAGAAGATATTAGACTATTTTATGATTGCAAATGGTAAAGAATGCGATTAAAGGCTCTTTTCCTATTTCAAAAGTTTTAGTTTTCGAGGGTAATAGCTACGTATGTTGAAAAAATGAAGATATTAGACTATTTTATGATTGCAAATGGTAAAGAATGTGATTAAAGGCTCTTTTCCTATTTCAAAAGTTTTAGTTTTCGAGGGTAATAGTTACGTATTTGAAAAAATGAAGATATTAGACAATTTTATGATTGCACATGGTAAAGAATGTGATTAAAGGCTCTTTTCCTATTTCAAAAGTTTTAGTTTTTGAGGGTAATAGCTATGTATGTTGAAAAAATGAAGATATTAGACTATTTTATGATTGCAAATGGTAAAGAATGTGATTAAAGGCTCTTTTCCTATTTCAAAAGTTTTAGTTTTCGAGGGTAATAGCTACGTATGTTGAAAAAATGAAGATATTAGACTACTTTATGATTCCAATTGGTAAAGAATGTGATTAAAGGCTCTTTTCCTATTTCAAAAGTTTTAGTTTTCGAGGGTAATAGCTACGTATGTTGAAAAAATGAAGATATTAGACTATTTTATGATTGCACATGGTAAAGAATGTGATTAAAGGCTCTTTTCCTATTTCAAAAGTTTTAGTTTTCGAGGGTAATAGCTACGTGTGTTGAAAAAATGAAGATATTAGACTATTTTATGATTGCAAATGGTAAAGAATGTAATTAAAGGCTCTTTTCCTATGTCAAAAGTTTTAGTTTTCGAGGATAATAGCTACGTATGCTGAAAAAATGAAGATATTAAACTATTTTATCATTGCAAATGGTAAAGAATGTGATTAAAGGCTCTTTTCCTATGTCAAAAGTTTTAGTTTTCGAGAGTAATAGCTACGTATGTTGAAAAAATGAAGATATTAGACTATTTTATGATTGCAAATGGTAAAGAATGTGATTAAAGGATCTTTTCCTATGTCAAAAGTTTTAGTTTTCGAGGGTAATAGCTACGTATGTTGAAAAATTGAAGATATTAGACTATTTTATGATTGCAAATGGTAAAGAATGTGATTAAAGGCTCTTTTCCTATTTCAAAAGTTTTAGTTTTCGAGGGTAATAGCTATGTATGTTGAAAAAATGAAGATATTAGACTATTTTATGATTGAAAATGGTAAAGAATGTGATTAAAGGCTCTTTTCCTATGTCAAAAGTTTTAGTTTTCGAGGGTAATAGCTACGTATGTTGAAAAAATAAAGATATTAGACTATTTTATGATTGCAAATGGTAAAGAATGTAATTAAAGGCTCTTTTCCTATGTCAAAGGTTTTAGTTTTTGAGGATAATAGCTACGTATGTTGAAAAAATGAAGATATTAGACTATTTTATCATTGCAAATGGTAAAGAATGTGATTAAAGGCTCTTTTCCTATTTCAAAAGTTTTAGTTTTCGAGGGTAATAGCTTTGTATGTTGCAAAAATGAAGATATTAGACTATTTTATGATTGAAAATGGTAAAGAATGTGATTAAAGGCTCTTTTCCTATGTCAAAAGTTTTAGTTTTCGAGGGTAATAGCTACGTATGTTGAAAAAATGAAGATATTAGACTATTTTATGATTGCAAATGGTAAAGAATGTGATTAAAGGATCTTTTCCTATGTCAAAAGTTTTAGTTTTCGAGGGTAATAGCTACGTATGTTGAAAAATTGAAGATATTAGACTATTTTATGATTGCAAATGGTAAAGAATGTGATTAAAGGCTCTTTTCCTATTTCAAAAGTTTTAGTTTTCGAGGGTAATAGTTATGTATTTTGAAAAAATGAAGATATTAGACAATTTTATGATTGCACATGGTAAAGAATGTGATTAAAGGCTCTTTTCCTATTTCAAAAGTTTTAGTTTTCGAGGGTAATAGCTACATATGTTGAAAAAATGAAGATATTAGACTATTTTATGATTGCAAATGGTAAAGAATGTGATTAAAGGCTCTTTTCCTATTTCAAAAGTTTAAGTTTTCGAGAGTAATAGCTACGTATATTGAAAAAATGAAGATATTAACCTATTTTATGATTGCAAATGGTAAAGAATGTGATTAAAGGCTCTTTTCCTATTTCAAAAGTTTTAGTTTTCGAGGGTAATAGCTACGTATGTTGAAAAAATGAAGATATTAGACTATTTTATGATTGCAAATGGTAAAGAATGTGATTAAAGGCTCTTTTCCTATTTCAAAAGTTTTAGTTTTCGAGGGTAATAGTTACATATTTTGAAAAAATGAAGATATTAGACAATTTTATGATTGCACATGGTAAAGAATGTGATTAAAGGCTCTTTTCCTATTTCAAAAGTTTTAGTTTTCGAGGGTAATAGCTTTGTATGTTGAAAAAATGAAGATATTTGACGATTTTATCATTGCAAATGGTAAAGAATGTGATTAAATGCTCTTTTCCTATTTCAAAAGTTTTAGTTTTCGAGGGTAATAGCTTTGTATGTTGAAAAAATGAAGATATTAGACTATTTTATGATTGAAAATGGTAAAGAATGTGATTAAAGGATCTTTTCCTATTTCAAAAGTTTTAGTTTTCGAGGGTAATAGCTACGTATTTTGAAAAATTGAAGATATTAGACTATTTTATCATTGCAAATGGTAAAGAATGTGATTAAAGGCTCTTTTCCTATTTCAAAAGTTTTAGTTTTCGAGGGTAATAGCTACATATGTTGAAAAAATGAAGATATTAGACTATTTTATTATTCCAAATGGTAAAGAATGTGATTAAAGGCTCTTTTCCTATTTCAAAAGTTTTAGTTTCCGAGGGTAATAGCTACATATGTTGAAAAAATGAAGATATTAGACTATTTTATAATTGCAAATGGTAAAGAATGTGATTAAAGGCTCTTTTCCTATTTCAAAAATTTTAAATTTTCGAGGATAATAGCTACGTATGTTAAAAAATGAAGATATTAGACTATTTTATGATTGCAAATGGTAAAGAATGTAATTAAAGGCTCTTTTCCTATGTCAAAAGTTTTAGTTTTCGAGGATAATAGCTACGTATGCTGAAAAAATGAAGATATTAAACTATTTTATCATTGCAAATGGTAAAGAATGTGATTAAAGGCTCTTTTCCTATTTCAAAAGTTTTAGTTTTCGAGGGTAATAGCTTTGTCTGTGGAAAAAATGAAGATATTAGACTATTTTATGATTGAAAATGGTAAAGAATGTGATTAAAGGCTCTTTTCCTATGTCAAAAGTTTTAGTTTTCAAGAGTAATAGCTACGTATGTTGAAAAAATGAAGATATTAGACTATTTTATGATTGCAAATGGTAAAGAATGTGATTAAAGGATCTTTTCCTCTGTCAAAAGTTTTAGTTTTCGAGGGTAATAGCTATGTATGTTGAAAAATTGAAGATATTAGACTATTTTATGATTGCAAATGGTAAAGAATGTGATTAAAGGCTCTTTTCCTATTTCAAAAGTTTTAGTTTTCGAGGGTAATAGCTTTGTATGTTGAAAAAATGAAGATATTAGACTATTTTATGATTGAAAATGGTAAAGAATGTGATTAAAGGCTCTTTTCCTATGTCAAAAGTTTTAGTTTTCGAGGGTAATAGCTACGTATGTTGAAAAAATAAAGATATTAGACTATTTTATGATTGCAAATGGTAAAGAATGTAATTAAAGGCTCTTTTCCTATGTCAAAGGTTTTAGTTTTTGAGGATAATAGCTACGTATGTTGAAAAAATGAAGATATTAGACTATTTTATCATTGCAAATGGTAAAGAATGTGATTAAAGGCTCTTTTCCTATTTCAAAAGTTTTAGTTTTCGAGGGTAATAGCTTTGTATGTTGAAAAAATGAAGATATTAGACTATTTTATGATTGAAAATGGTAAAGAATGTGATTAAAGGCTCTTTTCCTATGTCAAAAGTTTTAGTTTTCGAGGGTAATAGCTACGTATGTTGAAAAAAAGAAGATATTAGACTATTTTATGATTGCAAATGGTAAAGAATGTGATTAAAGGCTCTTTTCCTATTTCAAAAGTTTTAGTTTTCGAGGGTAATAGCTACGTATGTTGAAAAAATGAAGATATTAGACTATTTTATGATTGCAAATGGTAAAGAATGTGATTAAAGGCTCTTTTCCTATTTCAAAAGTTTTAGTTTTCGAGGGTAATAGTTACGTATTTTGAAAAAATGAAGATATTAGACAATTTTATGATTGCACATGGTAAAGAATGTGATTAAAGGCTCTTTTCCTATTTCAAAAGTTTTAGTTTTTGAGGGTAATAGCTATGTATGTTGAAAAAATGAAGATATTAGACTATTTTATGATTGCAAATGGTAAAGAATGTGATTAAAGGCTCTTTTCCTATTTCAAAAGTTTTAGTTTTCGAGGGTAATAGCTACGTATGTTGAAAAAATGAAGATATTAGACTACTTTATGATTCCAATTGGTAAAGAATGTGATTAAAGGCTCTTTTCCTATTTCAAAAGTTTTAGTTTTCGAGGGTAATAGCTACGTATGTTGAAAAAATGAAGATATTAGACTATTTTATGATTGCACATGGTAAAGAATGTGATTAAAGGCTCTTTTCCTATTTCAAAAGTTTTAGTTTTCGAGGGTAATAGCTACGTGTGTTGAAAAAATGAAGATATTAGACTATTTTATGATTGCAAATGGTAAAGAATGTAATTAAAGGCTCTTTTCCTATGTCAAAAGTTTTAGTTTTCGAGGATAATAGCTACGTATGCTGAAAAAATGAAGATATTAAACTATTTTATCATTGCAAATGGTAAAGAATGTGATTAAAGGCTCTTTTCCTATGTCAAAAGTTTTAGTTTTCGAGAGTAATAGCTACGTATGTTGAAAAAATGAAGATATTAGACTATTTTATGATTGCAAATGGTAAAGAATGTGATTAAAGGATTTTTTCCTATTTCAAAAGTTTTAGTTTTCGAGGGTAATAGCTTTGTATGTTGAAAAAATGAAGATATTAGACTATTTTATGATTGAAAATGGTAAAGAATGTGATTAAAGGCTCTTTTCCTATGTCAAAAGTTTTAGTTTTCGAGGGTAATAGCTACGTATGTTGAAAAAATGAAGATATTAGACTATTTTATGATTGCAAATGGTAAAGAATGTAATTAAAGGCTCTTTTCCTATGTCAAAGGTTTTAGTTTTTGAGGATAATAGCTACGTATGTTGAAAAAATGAAGATATTAGACTATTTTATGATTGCAAATGGTAAAGAATGTGATTAAAGGCTCTTTTCCTATTTCAAAAGTTTTAGTTTTCGAGGGTAATAGTTACATATTTAAAAAAAATGAAGATATTAGACAATTTTATGATTGCACATGGTAAAGAATGTGATTAAAGGCTCTTTTCCTATTTCAAAAGTTTTAATTTTCGAGGGTAATAGCTACGTATGTTGAAAAAATGAAGATATTAGACTATTTTATGATTGCAAATGGTAAAAAATGTGATTAAAGGCTCTTTTCCTATTTCAAAAGTTTTAGTTTTCGAGAGTAATAGCTACGTATGTTGAAAAAATGAAGATATTAGACTATTTTATGATTCCAAATGGTAAAGAATGTGATTAAAGGCTCTTTTCCTATGTCAAAAGTTTTAGTTTTAGAGGGTAATAGCTAAGTATGTTGAAAAAATGAAGATATTAGACTATTTTATGATTGCAAATGGTAAAGAATGTGATTAAAGGCTCTTTTCCTATTTCAAAAGTTTTAGTTTTTGAGGGTAATAGCTTTGTCTGTGGAAAAAATGAAGATATTAGACTATTTTATGATTGAAAATGGTAAAGAATGTGATTAAAGGCTCTTTTTCTATGTCAAAAGTTTTAGTTTTCAAGGGTAATAGCTACGTATGTTGATAAAATGAAGATATTAGACTATTTTATGATTGCAAATGGTAAAGAATGTGATTAAAGGATCTTTTCCTATTTCAAAAGTTTTAGTTTTCGAGGGTAATAGCTACGTATTTTGAAAAATTGAAGATATTAGACTATTTTATGATTGCAAATGGTAAAGAATGTGATTAAAGGCTCTTTTCCTATTTCAAAAGTTTTAGTTTTCGAGGGTAATAGCTACGTATGTTGAAAAAATGAAGATATTAGACTATTTTATGATTGCAAATGGTAAAAAATGTAATTAAAGGCTCTTTTCCTATGTCAAAAGTTTTAGTTTTCGAGGGTAATAGCTACGTATGTTGAAAAAATGAAGATATTAGACTATTTTATGATTGCAAATGGTAAAGAATGTGATTAAAGGCTCTTTTCCTATTTCAAAAGTTTTAGTTTTCGAGGGTAATAGTTACGTATTTTGAAAAAATGAAGATATTAGACAATTTTATGATTGCACATGGTAAAGAATGTGATTAAAGGCTCTTTTCCTATTTCAAAAGTTTTAGTTTTCGAGGATAATAGCTACGTATGTTCAAAAAATGAAGATATTAGACTATTTTATGATTGCAAATGGTAAAGAATGTGATTAAAGGCTCTTTTCCTATGTCAAAAGTTTTAGTTTTCAAGGGTAATAGCTACGTATGTTGAAAAAATGAAGATATTAGACTATTTTATGATTGCAAATGGTAAAGAATGTGATTAAAGGATCTTTTCCTATTTCAAAAGTTTTAGTTTTCGAGGGTAATAGCTACGTATTTTGAAAAATTGAAGATATTAGACTATTTTATGATTGCAAATGGTAAAGAATGTGATTAAAGGCTCTTTTCCGATTTCAAAAGTTTTAGTTATAGAGGGTAATAGTTACGTATTTTGAAAAAATGAAGATATTAGACAATTTTAAGATTGCACATGGTAAAGAATGTGATTAAAGGCTCTTTTCCTATTTCAAAAGTTTTAGTTTTCGAGGGTAATAGCTACGTATGTTGAAAAAATGAAGATATTAGACTATTTAATGATTGCAAATGGTAAAGAATGTAATTAAAGGCTCTTTTCCTATGTCAAAGGTTTTAGTTTTTGAGGATAATAGCTACGTATGTTGAAAAAATGAAGATATTAGACTATTTTATCATTGCAAATGGTAAAGAATGTGATTAAAGGCTCTTTTCCTATTTCAAAAGTTTTAGTTTTCGAGGGTAATAGCTTTGTATGTTGGAAAAATGAAGATATTAGACTATTTTATGATTGAAAATGGTAAAGAATGTGATTAAAGGCTCTTTTCCTATGTCAAAAGTTTTAGTTTTCGAAGGTAATAGCTACGTATGTTGAAAAAATGAAGATATTAGACTATTTTATGATTGCAAATGGTAAAGAATGTAATTAAAGGCTCTTTTCCTATGTCAAAGGCTTTAGTTTTGAGGATAATAGCTACGTATGTTGAAAAAATGAAGATATTAGACTATTTTATCATTGCAAATGGTAAAGAATGTGATTAAAGGCTCTTTTCCTATTTCAAAAGTTTTAGTTTTCGAGGGTAATAGCTTTGTATGTTGAAAAAATGAAGATATTAGACTATTTTATGATTGAAAATGGTAAAGAATGTGATTAAACGCTTTTTTCCTATGTCAAAAATTTAGTTTTCGAGGGTAATAGCTACGTATGTTGAAAAAATGAAGATATTAGACTATTTTATGATTGCAAATGGTAAAGAATGTGATTAAAGGCTCTTTTCCTATGTCAAAAGTTTTAGTTTTCAAGGGTAATAGCTACGTATGTTGAAAAAATGAAGATATTAGACTATTTTATGATTGCAAATGGTAAAGAATGTGATTAAAGGATCTTTTCCTATTTCAAAAGTTTTAGTTTTCGAGGGTAATAGCTACGTATTTTGAAAAATTAAAGATATTAGACTATTTTATGATTGCAAATGGTAAAGAATGTGATTAAAGGCTCTTTTCCTATTTCAAAAGTTTTAGTTTTCGAGGGTAATAGTTACGTATTTTGAAAAAATGAAGATATTAGACAATTTTAAGATTGCACATGGTAAAGAATGTGATTAAAGGCTCTTTTCCTATTTCAAAAGTTTTAGTTTTCGAGGGTAATAGCTACGTATGTTGAAAAAATGAAGATATTAGACTATTTAATGATTGCAAATGGTAAAGAATGTAAATAAAGGCTCTTTTCCTATGTCAAAGGTTTTAGTTTTTGAGGATAATAGCTACGTATGTTGAAAAAATGAAGATATTAGACTATTTTATCATTGCAAATGGTAAAGAATGTGATTAAAGGCTCTTTTCCTATTTCAAAAGTTTTAGTTTTCGAGGGTAATAGCTTTGTATGTTGGAAAAATGAAGATATTAGACAATTTTATGATTGAAAATGGTAAAGAATGTGATTAAAGGCTCTTTTCCTATGTCAAAAGTTTTAGTTTTCGAGGGTAATAGCTACGTATGTTGAAAAAATGAAGATATTAGACTATTTTATGATTGCAAATGGTAAAGAATGTAATTAAAGGCTCTTTTCCTATGTCAAAGGCTTTAGTTTTTGAGGATAATAGCTACGTATGTTGAAAAAATGAAGATATTAGACTATTTTATCATTGCAAATGGTAAAGAATGTGATTAAAGGCTCTTTTCCTATTTCAAAAGTTTTAGTTTTCGAGGGTAATAGCTTTGTATGTTGAAAAAATGAAGATATTAGACTATTTTATGATTGAAAATGGTAAAGAATGTGATTAAAGGCTCTTTTCCTATGTCAAAAGTTTTAGTTTTCGAGGGTAATAGCTACGTATGTTGAAAAAAATGAAGATATTAGACTATTTTATGATTGCAAATGGTAAAGAATGTGATTAAAGGCTCTTTTCCTATTTCAAAAGTTTTAGTTTTCGAGGGTAATAGCTACGTATGTTGAAAAAATGAAGATATTAGACTATTTTATGATTGCAAATGGTAAAGAATGTGATCAAAGGCTCTTTTCCTATTTCAAAAGTTTTAGTTTTCGAGGGTAATAGTTACGTATTTTGAAAAAATGAAGATATTAGACAATTTTATGATTGCACATGGTAAAGAATGTGATTAAAGGCTCTTTTCCTATTTCAAAAGTTTTAGTTTTCGAGGGTAATAGCTACGTATGTTCAAAAAATGAAGATATTAGACTATTTTATGATTGCAAATGGTAAAGAATGTGATTAAAGGCTCTTTTCCTATTTCAAAAGTTTTAGTTTTCGAGGGTAATAGCTACGTATGTTGAAAAAATGAAGATATTAGACTATTTTATGATTCCAAATGGTAAAGAATGTGATTAAAGGCTCTTTTCCTATTTCAAAAGTTTTAGTTTCCGAGGGTAATAGCTACATATGTTGAAAAAATGAAGATATTAGACTATTTTATGATTGCAAATGGTAAAGAATGTGATTAAAGGCTCTTTTCCTATTTCAAAAGTTTAAGTTTTCGAGGGTAATAGCTACGTATGTTGAAAAAATGAAGATATTAGACTATTTTATGATTGCACATGGTAAAGAATGTGATTAAAGGCTCTTTTTCTATTTCAAAAGTTTTAGTTTTTGAGGGTAATAGCTACGTGTGATGAAAAAATGAAGATATTAGACTATTTTATGATTGCAAATGGTAAAGAATGTAATTAAAAGCTCTTTTCCTATGTCAAAAGTTTTAGTTTTCGAGGATAATAGCTACGTATGCTGAAAAAATGAAGATATTAAACTATTTTATCATTGCAAATGGTAAAGAATGTGATTAAAGGCTCTTTTCCTATTTCAAAAGTTTTAGTCTTCTAGGGTAATAGCTTTGTCTGTGGAAAAAAGGAAGATATTAGACTATTTTATGATTGAAAATGGTAAAGAATGTGATTAAAGGCTCTTTTCCTATGTCAAAAGTTTTAGTTTTCGAGGGTAATAGCTACGTATGCTGAAAAAATGAAGATATTAGACTATTTTATGATTGCAAATGGTAAAGAATGTGATTAAAGGATCTTTTCCTATTTCAAAAGTTTTAGTTTTCGAGGGTAATAGCTACGTATGTTGAAAAATTGAAGATATTAGACTATTTTATGATTGCAAATGGTAAAGAATGTGATTAAAGGCTCTTTTCCTATTTCAAAAGTTTTAGTTTTCGAGGGTAATAGCTACATATGTTGAATAAATGAAGATATTAGACTATTTTATGATTGCAAATGGTAAAGAATGTGATTAAAGGCTCTTTTCCTATTTCAAAAGTTTAAGTTTTCGAGGGTAATAGCTACGTATGTTGAAAAAATGAAGATATTAGACTATTTTATCATTGCAAATGGTAAAGAATGTGATTAAAGGCTCTTTTCCTATTTCAAAAGTTTTAGTTTTCGAGGGTAATAGCCTTGTATGTTTAAAAAATGAAGATATTAGACTATTTTATGATTGAAAATGGTAAAGAATGTGATTAAAGGCTCTTTTCCTATGTCAAAAGTTTCAGTTTTCGAGGGTAATAGCTACGTATGTTGAAAAAATGAAGATATTAGACTATTTTATGATTGCAAATGGTAAAGAATGTGATTAAAGGCTCTTTTCCTATTTCAAAAGTTTTAGTTTTCGAGGGTAATAGCTAAGTATGTTGAAAAAATGAAGATATTAGACTATTTTATGATTGCAAATGGTAAAGAATGTGATTAAAGGCTCTTTTCCTATTTCAAAAGTTTTAGTTTTCGAGGGTAATAGTTACTTATTTTGAAAAAATGAAGATATTAGACAATTTTATGATTGCACATTGTAAAGAATGTGATTAAAGGCTCTCTTCCTATTTCAAAAGTTTTAGTTTTCGAGGGTAATAGTTACGTATTTTGAAAAAACGAAGATATTAAACAATTTTATGATTGCACATGGTAAAGAATGTGATTAAAGGCTCTTTTCCTATTTCAAAAGTTTTAGTTTTCGAGGGTAAAAGCTACATATGTTGAAAAAATGAAGATATTAGACTATTTTATGATTGCAAATGGTAAAGAATGTGATTAAAGGCTCTTTTCCCATTTCAAAAGTTTTAGTTTTCGAGGGTAATAGCCTTGTATGTTGAAAAAATGAAGATATTAGACTATTTTATGATTGCAAATGGTAAAGAATGTGACTAAAGGCTCTTTTCCTATTTCAAAAGTTTTAGTTTTCGAGGATAATAGCTACGTATGTTGAAAAAATGAAGATATTAGACTATTTTATGATTGCAAATGGTAAAGAATGTGATTAAAGGCTCTTTTCCTATTTCAAAAGTTTTAGTTTTCGAGGGTAATAGTTACGTATTTTGAAAAATTGAAGATATTAGACAATTTTATGATTGCACATGGTCAAGAATGTGATTAAAGGCTCTCTTCCTATTTCAAAAGTTTTAGTTTTCGAGGTTTCTAGCTTTGTCTGTGGAAAAAATGAAGATATTAGACAATTTTATGATTGCACATGGTAAAGAATGTGATTAAAGGCTCTTTTCCTATTTCAAAAGTTTTAGTTTTCGAGGGTAATAGCTACATATGTTGAAAAAATGAAGATATTAGACTATTTTATGATTGCACATGGTAAAGAATGTGATTAAAGACTCTTTTCCTATTTCAAAAGTTTTAGTTTTCGAGGGTTCTAGCTACGTATGTTGAAAAAATGAAGATATTAGACTATTTTATGATTGCAAATGGTAAAGAATGTGATTAAAGGCTCTTTTCCTATTTCAAAAGTTTTAGTTTTCGAGGGTAATAGCTACGTATGTTGAAAAAATGAAGATATAAGACTATTTTATGATTGCAAATGGTAAAGAATGTGATTAAAGGCTCTTTTTCTACTTCAAAAGTTTTAGTTTTCGAGGGTAATAGCTACGTATATTGAAAAAATGAAGATATTAGACAATTTTATGATTGCACATGGTAAAGAATGTGATTAAAGACTCTTTTCCTATTTCAAAAGTTTTAGTTTTCGAGGGTTCTAGCTACGTATGTTGAAAAAATGAAGATATTAGACTATTTTATGATTGTAAATGGTAAAGAATGTGATTAAAGGCTCTTTTCCTATTTCAAAAGTTTTAGTTTTCGAGGGTAATTGCTACGTATGTTGAAAAAAGGAAGATATTAGACTATTTTATGATTGCAAATGGTAAAGAATGTGATTAAAGACTCCTTTCCTATTTCAAAAGTTTTAGTTTTCGAGGGTTCTAGCTACGTATGTTGAAAAAATGAAGATATTAGACTATTTTATGATTGCAAATGGTAAAGAATGCGATTAAAGGCTCTTTTTCTACTTCAAAAGTTTTAGTTTTCGAGGGTAATAGCTACGTCTATTGAAAAAATGAAGATATTAGACCATTTTATGATTGCAAATTGTAAAGAATGTGATTAAAGACTCTTTTCCTATTTCAAAAGTTTTAGTTTTCGAGGGTTCTAGCTACGTATGTTGAAAAAATGAAGATATTAGACTATTTTGTGATTGCAATTGGTAAGGAATGTGATTAAAGGCTCTTTTCCTATTTCAAAAGTTTTAGTTTTCGAGGGTAATAGCTACGTATGTTGAAAAAATGAAGATATAAGACTATTTTATGATTGCAAATGGTAAAGAATGTGATTAAAGGCTCTTTTTCTACTTCAAAAGTTTTAGTTTTCGAGGGTAATAGCTACGTATATTGAAAAAATGAAGATATTAGACAATTTTATGATTGCACATGGTAAAGAATGTGATTAAAGGCTCTTTTCCTATTTCAAAAGTTTTAGTTTTCGAGGGTAATAGCTAATTATGTTGAAAAAATGAAGATATTAGACTATTTTATGATTGCACATGGTAAAGAATGTGATTAAAGACTCTTTTCTTATTTCAAAAGTTTTAGTTTTCGAGGGTAATAGCTACGTATGTTGAAAAAATGAAGATATTAGACTATTTTATCATTGCAAATGGTGAAGAATGTGATTAAAAGCTCTTTTCCTATTTCAAAAGTTTTAGTTTTCGAGGGTAATAGCTACGTATGTTGAAAAAATGAAGATATAAGACTATTTTATGATTGCAAATGGTAAAGAATGTGATTAAAGGCTCTTTTCCTATTTCAAAAGTTTTAGTTTTCGAGGGTAATAGCTACGTATGTTGAAAAACTGAAGATATTAGACTATTCTATGATTGCACATGGTAAAGAATGTGATTAAAGGCTCTTTTCCTATTTCAAAAGTTTTAGTTTTCGAGGGTAATAGCTACGTATGTTGAAAAAATGAAGATATTAGACTATTTTATGATTGCACATGTTAAAGAATGTGATTAAAGGCTCTTTTCCTATTTCAAAAGTTTTAGTTTTCGAGGGTAATAGCTACGTATGTTGAAAAAATGAAGATATTAGACTATTTTATGATTGCAAATGGTAAAGTATGTGATTAAAGGCTCTTTTCCTATGTCAAAAGTTTTAGTTTTCGAGGGTAATAGCTACGTATATTGAAAAAATGAAGATATTAGACTATTTTATGATTGCACATGGTAAAGAATGTGATTAAAGGCTCTTTTCCTATTTCAAAAGTTTTAGTTTTCGAGGGTAATAGCTACGTATGTTGAAAAAATGAAGATATTAGACTATTTTATCATTGCAAATGGTAAAGAATGTGATTAAAGGCTCTTTTCCTATTTCAAAAGTTTTGGTTTTCGAGGGTAATAGCTACGTATGTTGAAAAAATGAAGATATTAGACTATTTTATCATTGCAAATGATAAAGAATGTGATTAAAGGCTCTTTTCCTATTTCAAAAGTTTTAGTTTTCGAGGGAAATAGCTACGTATGTTGAAAAAATGAAGATATAAGACTATTTTATGATTGCAAATGGTAAAAAATGTGATTAAAGGCTATTTTCCTATTTCAAAAGTCTTAGTTTTCGAGGGTAATAGCTACGTATGCTGAAAATATGAAGATATTAGACTATTCTATGATTGCACAT
>NW_027064439.1:18077-44355 GCF_032884065.1 Artemia franciscana
CGAAAACTAAAACTTTTGAAATAGGAAAAGAGCCTTTAATCACATTCTTTACCATGTGCAATCATAAAATAGTCTAATATCTTCATTTTTTCCACAGACAAAGCTATTACCCTCGAAAACTAAAACTTTTGAAATAGGAAAAGAGCCTTTAATCACATTCTTTACCATTTGCAATCATAAAATAGTCTAATATCTTCATTTTTTCCACAGACAAAGCTATTACCCTCGAAAACTAAAACTTTTGAAATAGGAAAAAAGCCTTTAATCACATTCTTTACCATTTGCAATCATAAAATAGTCTAATATCTTCATTTTTTCAACATATGTAGCTATTACCCTCGAAAACTAAAACTTTTGAAATAGAAAACAGCCTTTAATCATATTCTTTACCACGTGCAATTATAAAATAGGTTAATATCTTCATTTTTTCAACATACGTAGCTATTACCCTCGAAAACTTAAACTTTTGAAATAGGAAAAGAGCCTTTAATCACATTCTTTACCATTTGCAATCATAAAATAGTCTAATATCTTCATTTTTTCAACATATGTAGCTATTACCCTCGAAAACTAAAACTTTTGAAATAGAAAAACAGCCTTTAATCATATTCTTTACCATGTGCAATCATAAAATTGTCTAATATCTTCATTTTTTCAACATACGTAGCTATTACCCTCGAAAACTAAAACTTTTGAAATAGGAAAAGAGCCTTTAGTCACATTCTTTACCATGTGCAATCATAAAATAGTCTAATATCTTCATTTTTTCAACATACGTAGCTATTACCCTCGAAAACTAAAACTTTTGAAATAGGAAAAGAGCCTTTAATCACATTCTTTACCATGTGCAATCATAAAACAGTCTAATATCTTCATTTTTTCAACATACGTAGCTATTACCCTCGAAAACTAAAACTTTTGAAATAGGAAAAGAGCCTTTAATCACATTCTTTACCATGTGCAATCATAAAATTGTCTAATATCTTCATTTTTTCAACATACGTAGCTATTACCCTCGAAAACTAAAACTTTTGAAATAGGAAAAGAGCCTTTAATCACATTCTTTACCATTTGCAATCATAAAATAGTCTAATATCTTCATTTTTTCAAAATACGTAGCTATTACCCTCGAAAACTAAAACTTTTGAAATAGGAAACGTCCTTTAATCACATTCTTTACCATGTGCAATCATAAAATAGTCTAATATCTTCATTTTTTCAACATACGTAGCTATTACCCTCGAAAACTAAAACTTTTGAAATAGGAAAAGAACCTTTAATCACATTCTTTACCATTTGCAATCATAAAATAGTCTAATATCTTCATTTTTTCAACATACGTAGCTATTACCCTCGAAAACTAAAACTTTTGAAATAGGAAAAGAGCCTTTAATCACATTCTTTACCATGTGCAATCATAGAATAGTCTAATATCTTCATTTTTTCAACATACGTAGCTATTACCCTCGAAAACTAAAACTTTTGAAATAGGAAAAGAGCCTTTAATCACATTCTTTAACATTTGCAATCATAAAATAGTCTTATATCTTCATTTTTTCAACATACGTAGCTATTACCCTCGAAAACTAAAACTTTTGAAATAAGAAAAGAGCCTTTAATCACATTCTTCACCATTTGCAATGATAAAATAGTCTAATATCTTCATTTTTTCAACATACGTAGCTATTACCCTCGAAAACTAAAACTTTTGAAATAGGAAAAGAGCCTTTAATCACATGCTTTACCATGTGCAATCATAAAATTGTCTAATATCTTCATTTTTTCAAAATACGTAGCTATTACCCTCGAAAACTAAAACTTTTGAAATAGGAAAAGAGCCTTTAATCACATTCTTTACCATGTGCAATCATAAAATAGTCTAATATCTTCATTTTTTCAACATATGTAGCTATTACCCTCGAAAACTAAAACTTTTGAAATAGGAAAAGAGCCTTTAATCACATTCTTTACCATTTGTAATCATAAAATAGTCTAATATCTTCATTTTTTCAACATACGTAGCTATTACCCTCAAAAACTAAAACTTTTGAAATAGGAAAAGAGTCTTTAATCACATTCTTTACCATGTGCAATCATAAAAATTGTCTAATATCTTCATTTTTTCAACATACGTAGCTATTACCCTCGAAAACTAAAACTTTTGACATAGGAAAAGAGCCTTTAATCACATTCTTTACCATGTGCAATCATAAGATAGTCTAATATCTTCATTTTATCAACATACCTAGCTATTACCCTCGAAAACTAAAACTTTTGACATAGGAAAAGAGCCTTTAATCACATACTTTACCATTTGCAATCATAAAATAGTCTAATATCTTCATTTTTTCAACATACGTAGCTATTACCCTCGAAAACTAAAACTTTTGAAATAGGAAAAGAGCCTTTAATCACATTCTTTAACATGTGCAATCATAAAATAGTCTAATATCTTCATTTTTTCAACATACGTAGCTATTACCCTCGGAAACTAAAACTTTTGAAATAGGAAAATAGCCTTTAATCACATTCTTTACCATGTGCAATCATAAAATTGTCTAATATCTTCATTTTTTCCACAGACAAAGCTATTACCCTCGAAAACTAAAACTTTTGAAATAGGAAAAGAGCCTTTAATCACATTCTTTACCATTTGCAGTCATAAAATAGTCTAATATCTTCATTTTTTCAAAATACGTAGCTATTACCCTCGAAAACTAAAACTTTTGACATAGGAAAAGAGCCTTTAATCACATTCTTTACCATTTTCAATCATAAAATAGTCTAATATCTTCATTTTTTCCACAGACAAAGCTATTACCCTCGAAAACTAAAACTTTTGAAATAGGAAAAGAGCCTTTAATCACATTCTTTACCATTTGCAATCATAAAATAGTCTAATATCTTCATTTTTTCAACATATGTAGCTATTACCCTCGAAAACTAAAACTTTTGAAATAGAAAAACAGCCTTTAATCATATTCTTTACCATGTGCAATCATAAAATAGGTTAATATCTTCATTTTTTCAACATACGTAGCTATTACCCTCGAAAACTTAAACTTTTGAAATAGGAAAAGAGCCTTTAATCACATTCTTTACCATTTGCAATCATAAAATAGTCTAATATCTTCATTTTTTCAACATATATAGCTATTACCCTCGAAAACTAAAACTTTTGAAATAGAAAAACAGCCTTTAATCATATTCTTTACCATGTGCAATCATAAAATTGTCTAATATCTTCATTTTTTCCACAGACAAAGCTATTACCCTCGAAAACTAAAACTTTTGAAATAGGAAAAGAGCCTTTAGTCACATTCTTTACCATTTGCAATCATAAAATAGTCTAATATCTTCATTTTTTCAACATACGTAGCTGTTAACCTCGAAAACTAAAACTTTTGAAATAAGAAAAGAGCCTTTAATCACATTCTTTACCATGTGCAATCATAAAATTGTCTAATATCTTCATTTTTTCCACAGACAAAGCTATTACCCTCGAAAACTAAAACTTTTGAAATAGGAAAAGAGCCTTTAATCACATTTTTACCATTTGCAATCATAAAATTGTCTAATATCTTCATTTTTTCCACAGACATAGCTATTACCCTAGAAAACTAAAACTTTTGAAATAGGAAAAGAGGCTTTAATCACATTCTTTACCATTTGCAATCATAAAATAGTCTAATATCTTCATTTTTTCAACATACGTAGCTATTACCCTCGAAAACTAAAACTTTTGAAATAGGAAAAGAGCCTTTAATCACATTCTTTACCATGTGCAATCATAAAATAGTCTAATATCTTCATTTTTTCCACAGACCTAGCTATTACCCTCGAAAACTAAAACTTTTGAAATAGGAAAAGAGCCTTTAATCACATTCTTTACCATTTGCAATCATAAAATAGTGTAATATCTTCATTTTTTCAACATACCTAGCTATCACCCTCGAAAACTAAACTTTTGAAATAGGAAAAAAGCCTTTAATCACATTCTTTACCATGAGCAATCATAAAATAGTCTAATATCTTCATTTTTTCAACATACGTAGCTATTACCCTCGAAAACTAAAACTTTTGAAATAGGAAAAGAGCCTTTAATCACATTCTTTACCATGTGCAATCATAAAATTGTCTAATATCTTCATTTTTTCCACAGACATAGCTATTACCCTCGAAAACTAAAACTTTTGAAATAGGAAAAGAGGCTTTAATCACATTCTTTACCATTTGCAATCATAAAATAGTCTAATATCTTCATTTTTTCAACATACGTAGCTATTTTCCTCGAAAACTAAAACTTTTGAAATAGGAAAAGAGCCTTTAATCACATTCTTTACCATTTGCATTCATAAAATAGTCTAATATCTTCATTTTTTCAACATACGTAGCTATTACCCTCGAAAACTAAAACTTTTGAAATAGGAAAAGAGCCTTTAATCACATTCTTTACCATGTGCAATCATAGAATAGTCTAATATCTTCATTTTTTCAACATACGTAGCTATTACCCTCGAAAACTAAAACTTTTGAAATAGGAAAAGAGCCTTTAATCACATTTTTTAGCATTTGCAATCATAAAATAGTCTTATATCTTCATTTTTTCAACATACGTAGCTATTACCCTCGAAAACTAAAACTTTTGAAATAGGAAAAGAGCCTTTAATCACATTCTTTACCATGTGCAATCATAAAATAGTCTAATATCTTCATTTTTTCAATATACGTAGCTATTACCTTCGAAAACTAAAACTTTTGACATAGGAAAAGAGCCTTTAATCACATACTTTACCATTTGCAATCATAAAATAGTCTAATATCTTCATTTTTTCAACATACGTAGCTATTACCCTCAAAAACTAAAACTTTTGAAATAGGAAAAGAGCCTTTAATCACATTCTTTAACATGTGCAATCATAAAATAGTCTAATATCTTCATTTTTTCAACATACGTAGCTATTACCCTCGAAAACTAAAACTTTTGAAATAGGAAAATAGCCTTTAATCACATTCTTTACCATGTGCAATCATAAAATTGTCTAATATCTTCATTTTTTCCACAGACAAAGCTATTACCCTCGAAAACTAAAACTTTTGAAATAGGAAAAGAGCCTTTAATCACATTCTTTACCATTTGCAGTCATAAAATAGTCTAATATCTTCATTTTTTCAAAATACGTAGCTATTACCCTCGAAAACTAAAACTTTTGACATAGGAAAAGAGCCTTTAATCACATTCTTTACCATTTTCAATCATAAAATAGTCTAATATCTTCATTTTTTCCACAGACAAAGCTATTACCCTCAAAAACTAAAACTTTTGAAATAGGAAAAGAGCCTTTAATCACATTCTTTACCATTTGCAATCATAAAATAGTCTAATATCTTCATTTTTTCAACAAACGTAGCTCTTACCCTCGAAAACTAAAACTTTTTACATAGGAAAAGAGCCTTTAATCACATTCTTTACCATTTGCAATCATAAAATAGTCTAATATCTTCATTTTTTCAACAAACGTAGCTCTTACCCTCGAAAACTAAAACTTTTTACATAGGAAAAGAGCCTTTAATCACATTCTTTACCATGTGCAATCATAAAATTGTCTAATATCTTCATTTTTTCCACAGACATAGCTATTACCCTCGAAAACTAAAACTTTTGAAATAGGAAAAGAGTTTTTAATCACATTCTTTACCATTTGCAATGATAAAATAGTCTAATATCTTCATTTTTTCAACATACATAGCTATTATCCTCGAAAACTAAAACTTTTGATATAGGAAAAGAGCCTTTAATTACATTCTTTACCATTTGCAATCATAAAATAGTCTAATATCTTCATTTTTTCAACATACTTAGCTATTACCCTCGAAAACTAAAACTTTTGAAATAGGAAAAGAGCCTTTAATCATATTCTTTACCATGTGCAATCATAAAATAGGTTAATATCTTCATTTTTTCAACATACGTAGCTATTACCCTCGAAAACTTAAACTTTTGAAATAGGAAAAGAGCCTTTAATCACATTCTTTACCATTTGCAATCATAAAATAGTCTAATATCTTCATTTTTTCAACATATGTAGCTATTACCCTCGAAAACTAAAACTTTTGAAATAGGAAAAGAGCCTTTAATCATATTCTTTACCATGTGCAATCATAAAATTGTCTAATATCTTCATTTTTTCCACAGACAAAGCTATTACCCTCGAAAACTAAAACTTTTGAAATAGGAAAAGAGCCTTTAATCACATTCTTTACCATGTGCAATCATAAAATAGTCTAATATCTTCATTTTTTCCACAGACCTAGCTATTACCCTCGAAAACTAAAACTTTTGAAATAGGAAAAGAGCCTTTAATCACATTCTTGACCATTTGCAATCATAAAATAGTGTAATATCTTCATTTTTTCAACATACGTAGCTATTACCCTCGAAAACTAAAACTTTTGAAATAGGAAAAGAGCCTTTAATCACATTCTTTAACATGTGCAATCATAAAATAGTCTAATATCTTCAATTTTTCAACATACGTAGCTATTACCCTCGAAAAGTAAAACTTTTGAAATAGGAAAATAGCCTTTAATCACATTCTTTACCAAGTGCAATCATAAAATTGTCTAATATCTTCATTTTTTCCACAGACATAGCTATTACCCTCGAAAACTAAAACTTTTGAAATAGCAAAAGAGCCTTTAATCACATTCTTTACCATTTGCAATCATAAAATAGTCTAATATCTTCATTTTTTCAACATACGTAGCTATTTTCCTCGAAAACTAAAACTTTTGAAATAGGAAAAGAGCCTTTAATCACATTCTTTACCATTTGCATTCTGAAAATAGTCTAATATCTTCATTTTTTCAAAATACGTAGCTATTACCCTCGAAAACTAAAACTTTTGACATAGGAAAAGAGCCTTTAATCACATTCTTTACCATTTTCAATCATAAAATAGTCTAATATCTTCATTTTTTCCACAGACAAAGCTATTACCCTCGAAAACTAAAACTTTTGAAAAAAGCCTTTAATCACATTCTTTACCATTTGCAATGATAAAATAGTCTAATATCTTCATTTTTTCAACATACGTAGCTATTATCCTCGAAAACTAAAACTTTTGATATAGGAAAAGAGCCTTTAATCACATTCTTTACCATTTGCAATCATAAAATAGTCTAATATCTTCATTTTTTCAACATATGTAGCTATTACCCTCGAAAACTAAAACTTTTGAAATAGGAAAAGAGCCTTTAATCCTATTCTTTACCATGTGCAATCATAAAATTGTCTAATATCTTCATTTTTTCCACAGACAAAGCTATTACCCTCGAAAACTAAAACTTTTGAAATAGGAAAAGAGCCTTTAATCACATTCTTTACCATGTGCAATCATAAAATAGTCTAATATCTTCATTTTTTCCACAGACCTAGCTATTACCCTCGAAAACTAAAACTTTTGAAATAGGAAAAGAGCCTTTAATCACATTCTTTACCATTTGCAATCATAAAATAGTGTAATATCTTCATTTTTTCAACATACGTAGCTATTACCCTCGAAAACTAAAACTTTTGAAATAGGAAAAGAGCCTTTAATCACATTCTTTAACATGTGCAATCATAAATTAGTCTAATATCTTCAATTTTTCAACATACGTAGCTATTACACTCGAAAACTAAAACTTTTGAAATAGGAAAATAGCCTTTAATCACATTCTTTACCATGTGCAATCATAAAATTGTCTAATATCTTCATTTTTTCAACATACGTAGCTATTTTCCTCGAAAACTAAAACTTTTGAAATAGGAAAAGAGCCTTTAATCACATTCTTTACCATTTGCATTCATAAAATAGTCTAATATCTTCATTTTTTCAACATACTTAGCTATTACCCTCGAAAACTAAAACTTTTGAAATAGGAAAAGAGCCTTTAATCACATTCTTTACCATGTGCAATCATAAAATTGTCTAATATCTTCATTTTTTCAACATACGTAGCTATTACCCTCGAAAACTAAAACTTTTGAAATAGGAAAAGAGCCTTTAATCACATTCTTTACCATTTGCAATCATAAAATAGTCTAATATCTTCATTTTTTCAACATACGTAGCTATTACCCTCTAAAACTTAAACTTTTGAAATAGGAAAAGAGCCTTTAATCACATTCTTTACCATTTGCAATCATAAAATAGTCTAATATCTTCATTTTTTCAACATATGTAGCTATTAACGTCGAAAACTAAAACTTTTGAAATAGGAAAAGAGCCTTTAGTCACATTCTTTACCATTTGCAATCATAAAATAGTCTAATATCTTCATTTTTTCAACATACGTAGCTATTACCCTCAAAAACTAAAACTTTTGAAATAGGAAAAGAGCCTTTAATCACATTCTTTACCACTTGCAATCATAAAATAGTCTAATATCTTCATTTTTTCAACAAATGTAGCTATTACCCTCGAAAACTAAAACTTTTGAAATAGGAAAAGAGCCTTTAATCCTATTCTTTACCATGTGCAATCATAAAATTGTCTAATATCTTCATTTTTTCCACAGACAAAGCTATTACCCTCGAAAACTAAAACTTTTGAAATAGGAAAAGAGCCTTTAATCACATTCTTTACCATGTGCAATCATAAAATAGTCTAATATCTTCATTTTTTCCACAGACCTAGCTATTACCCTCGAAAACTAAAACTTTTGAAATAGGAAAAGAGCCTTTAATCACATTCTTTACCATTTGCAATCATAAAATAGTGTAATATCTTCATTTTTTCAACATACGTAGCTATTACCCTCGAAAACTAAAACTTTTGAAATAGGAAAAGAGCCTTTAATCACATTCTTTAACATGTGCAATCATAAATTAGTCTAATATCTTCAATTTTTCAACATACGTAGCTATTACACTCGAAAACTAAAACTTTTGAAATAGGAAAATAGCCTTTAATCACATTCTTTACCATGTGCAATCATAAAATTGTCTAATATCTTCATTTTTTCCACAGACATAGCTATTACCCTCGAAAACTAAAACTTTTGAAATAGGAAAAGAGCCTTTAATCACATTCTTTACCATTTGCAATCATAAAATAGTCTAATATCTTCATTTTTTCAGCATACGTAGCTATTTTCCTCGAAAACTAAAACTTTTGAAATAGGAAAAGAGCCTTTAATCAAATTCTTTACCATTTGCATTCATAAAATAGTCTAAGATCTTCATTTTTTCAATATACGTAGCTATTACCCTCGAAAACTAAAACTTTTGAAATAGGAAAAGAGCCTTTAATCACATTCTTTACCATGTGCAATCATAAAATTGTCTAATATCTTCATTTTTTCAACATACGTAGCTATTACCCTCGAAAACTAAAACTTTTGAAATAGGAAAAGAGCCTTTAATCACATTCTTTACCATTTGCAATCATAAAATAGTCTAATATCTTCATTTTTTCAACATACGTAGCTATTACCCTCGAAAACTTAAACTTTTGAAATAGGAAAAGAGCCTTTAATCACATTCTTTACCATTTGCAATCATAAAATAGTCTAATATCTTCATTTTTTCAACATATGTAGCTATTACCCTCGAAAACTAAAACTTTTGAAATAGGAAAAGAGCCTTTAATCACATTCTTTACCATGTGCAATCATAAAATTGTCTAATATCTTCATTTTTTCCACAGACAAAGCTATTACCCTCGAAAACTAAAACTTTTGAAATACGAAAAGAGCCTTTAATCACATTCTTTACCATTTGCATTCATAAAATAGTCTAATATCTTCATTTTTTCAACATACGTAGCTATTACCCTCGAAAACTAAAACTTTTGAAATAGGAAAAGAGCCTTTAATCACATTCTTTACCATGTGCAATCATAAAATTGTCTAATATCTTCATTTTTTCAACATACGTAGCTATTACCCTCGAAAACTAAAACTTTTGAAATAGGAAAAGAGCCTTGAATCACATTCTTTACCATTTGCAATCATAAAATAGTCTAATATCTTCATTTTTTCAACATACGTAGCTATTACCCTCGAAAACTTAAACTTTTGAAATAGGAAAAGAGCCTTTAATCACATTCTTTACCATTTGCAATCATAAAATAGTCTAATATCTTCATTTTTTCAACATATGTAGCTATTACCCTCGAAAACTAAAACTTTTGAAATAGGAAAAGAGCCTTTAATCACATTCTTTACCATGTGCAATCATAAAATTGTCTAATATCTTCATTTTTTCCACAGACAAAGCTATTACCCTCGAAAACTAAAACTTTTGAAATACGAAAAGAGCCTTTAATCACATTCTTTACCATGTGCAATCATAAAATAGTCTAATATCTTCATTTTTTCAACATACGTAGCTATTACCCTCGAAAACTAAAACTTTTGAAATAAGAAAAGAGCCTTTAATCACATTCTTTACCATGTGCAATCAAAAAATTGTCTAATATCTTCATTTTTTCCAGAGACATAGCTATTACCCTCGAAAACTAAAACTTTTGAAATAGGAAAAGAGGCTTTAATCACATTCTTTACCATTTGCAATCATAAAATAGTCTAATATCTTCATTTTTTCAACATACGTGGCAATTTTCCTCGAAAACTAAAACTTTAGAAATAGGAAAAGAGCCTTTAATCACATTCTTTACCATTTGCATTCATAAAATAGTCTAATATCTTAATTTTTTCAACATATGTAGCTATTACCCTCGAAAACTAAAACTTTTGAAATAGGAAAAGAGCCTTTAATCACATTCTTTACCATGTGCAATCATAGAATAGTCTAATATCTTCATTTTTTCAACATACGTAGCTATTACCCTCGAAAACTAAAACTTTTGAAATAGGAAAAGAGCCTTTAATCATATTTTTTACCATTTGCAATCATAAAATAGTCTTATATCTTCATTTTTTCAACATACGTAGCTATTACCCTCGAAAACTTAAACTTTTGAAATAGGAAAAGAGCCTTTAATCACATTCTTTACCATTTGCAATCATAAAATAGTCTATTATCTTCATTTTTTCAACATACGTAGCTATTACCCTCGAAAACTAAAACTTTTGAAATAGGAAAAGAGCCTTTAATCACATTCCTTACCATTTGCAATGATAAAATAGTCTAATATCTTCATTTTTTCAACATACGTAGCTATTACCCTCGAAAACTAAAACTTTTGAAATAGGAAACTTGACTTGACTTAGGGCTCCTGCCACATGGGGTGCGGCGTAGAGAGCTTCGCAACTTGACTTCTCCAGGCGGACCGGTCTGCTGCTCAATGAGGCGCCTCGTCGACAGCAATGTTGGCCATCACCAAGAATTTGTCGAGGCTGTCTTTCCACCTTGTCCGAGGTCTGCCCCTCGGGCGAGACCAGCCATGGGCTTTTGCGTCGAAGTCGTACACTATTCGGGCTGGCGTTGATGTCGGCATTCGTAGGAGGTGTCCGAACCATCTGAGAGACCTCTGCGCTATCTGGACGGAGAATGGCACCTGGGAAGTGAGAGTAAGCAACCTTGCGTTGCTTACAAAATCATCCCACCGGAATCCCTCGATCCGGCGAAGCTGTTTCGTCTGACAGACGTCTATCATTTTAAGGATGGTTGATTTGAGGGGCCAGGTTTCCGCCGCGTAGAGCAGGACGGAGCTTACGGATGCGTTATAAATTCGCATTTTCGTACGCCTTGAGATGTGCGGCATTCTCCATAGACTGTTGAGTCTACCGACAATGGAAGAGGCTTTCGATATTCGGCTGCATACCTCTTCGTCTACGGAGCCATCATTGGACAGCACAGAGCCGAGGTAAGTGAAGTTTTTAACGACTTCAACAAGTGTTCCGCAGACAGTTATGGTATCAGGGTGCGAGACTGGACCTGGGGGTTCAATTGCCATAATCTTAGTTTTGAGCCAGTTGATTTTCAGCCCCACTTTTGCTGCCTCTTCCTTCAGGACTTCCAGAGCGTCGGTCAGCTGGTCGATTGAGTCGGCAACGAGAGCAAGATCGTCTGCGAAGTCCGCATCCGTCAGAATGCGATCTCCAAACTGCAGACCAAAGGGCAGGCGATTTGTAGTTCTTGTCATCACATAGTCTATCACACAATTGAACAATTCCGGGGCGGCGGCACACCCTTGGCGAACGCCAGTTTTGATATTGAATGTCGTGCTCCGTTTTCCGTTGACTTGGACGCAACTCTCGGTCTCTTCGTACAGCTTTTCAAAAAGCTTGCAGTATTTATCAGGTAGACCCGTCGATCTAAGTATTAGCCAAACAGAGTTGCGATCGACGGAGTCAAAAGCAGCTTTGAAGTCTACGAAGGCCACGTATGCGTTCCTCCTGAATTCTCTAGTTTTCTCAATTAACTGGCGCATAGTGAAGATTTGTTCGACAGTGGACCTCCCTGGCATAAATCCGGCCTGCTGAACTCTCCTTTTTCTTCGGAGGATACTCGTGCATCTGTCTAGCAGGGTCATGGCAAAGAGCTTTCCAGGGACTGAGAGAAGGGTTATACCTCTGTAATTAGAGCAGATGCTCTTGCTCCCCTTTCTCTTCCAAAGGGGCAGGATTATGCCAAGTCGCCAGTCCTTCGGGACCCATTCTGTGCGCCACACCACGGAAAACAGCATTTGCAGCCAAAGTAACATCGCCGGTCCAGCATACTTCAGGAGCTCAGCGGATACTCCGCATACGCCTGCCGCTTTGTTATTCTTTAGATGTTTCAAAGCAGAGTGGATTTCTGCTGTCGTGAAGGAAGTCTCTGGTTCATTTGACGGCACTTCCTGAGTGCTGGCAGCTAGGCGTGCGAGTTCCTGGTCAGTCTGTGCTACAGCATCGGCATTGAGGAGACTTGAGAAGTGGTCTTTCCATCGACTGACCTGAGCGGCCTCGTCACTAAGTGGCTGGCCGTCCGCAGAGACAACAGATGCAACTGAGGGGGCTTTGTCGCTTGAGAGGTCACGGAAGTGCTTGTAGAGGCTCCCGACGTCCCCTTTCATGGCTGCGCCCTCCAGCTCGTTTGCCTTCCTTTCCACAAACAGTTTCTTGTCTCGCTGTATCAGCTTGTTGCGGACACCATTGAGGCGCCTGTAGGTCGGCATGTCACCCAGAAGCCTTGCCTTGCGTCTCTGCTCAATGACGTCAAGCGTATCGAACTGAACCCACGCTTTCTTAGCACGCTTCGCCCTTCCAATATTTGCGGTCGCTGACTCCAGGACATTCTTCTTAAACGAGATCCATGCGTCCTCAGAGCTTTCAAATGGCAGGAGTGCGTCGAAGCGGTTCGAGACATCAATGGCATACTTGGACCGTATCTCTTGATCGGAGAGACGAGAGACATCAATCTTGGTCGGTCTGGGTTGCGAGCGCTGGGCTTGGAGCCTCAGTCGCATATTAGCTACAACGAGGCGATGGTCAGTGTTACCAATCTCGGCTGACCTGTACGTCCTGCAGTTACTAATCGAGGATCTCCATCTCTGTGAGAGAATGATATAGTCGATCATTTTTTTGGTACGGCCGTCGTTGCTGTACCATGTGTATTTGTGGATATCCTTCCTTGCGAACAGCGTGTTCGTAATGACAAGGTTATGCAAGCTGCACAGTTGAAGGAGCCTTAGCCCATTGTCATTTAGAGGGTCCGGAATAACTGGTCCGATGACTTGCCGCCATAGGTCGTGGTTGTCGCTCACTGTTGCATTCATATCACCCAAAAGGATGACAATATCGTGGGGGGATATCTTGGACAGTTCATTAGCCAGGGCAGAGTAGATAGTTTCTTTTGCTTCGTCGTCGGCTTCATTTGTCGGAGCATAGCAGACAAGGACTGTCATTTTTCCTTGCTTATGACTCAGTCGAGCATTAGCTATTCTATCCGAGACGGGAGTAAATGACAGTAGACACTTTATGGGCTTATTATCAAGTACTAGTCCGACCCCATTTCTCCTAGTCGTTGTCTGACCAGACCACAGAAGGTGGTATCCCTCACCTATGGGATCAGTCCCATTCCCGACTAGGTGGGTTTCTGTTATTCCAGCAATAGAGATGCGGAATCGCTTCAGTTCCATCGCCAGAAGCGTCTTTGCTCCGGGAAAGTTCAATGTCAATACATTCCAGGTGGCAATCCGGAGGCCACCATGGTCAAGGAGATTCAAACGCTGGTCACTTCTCAGTCCAGGGGCGAGCAAGGGTCGTGATGGGATAAAAGAAGATCGGTCATCCGAGGCATTTGCTAAGCTATTCATTGCAATCGATTTCAGGTGGAGGGTTGCAGGCCCAACCGACCCTAGGCCTGGATTCTGATTAGAGCCAGGATTTACCTGGATACTGAGAATCCTGGGGTGGGCTCCAAATCCTTGAAATAGGAAAAGAGCCTTTAATCACATTCTTTACCATGTGCAATCATAAAATAGTCTAATATCTTCATTTTTTCAATATACGTAGCTATTACCCTCGAAAACTAAAACTTTTGACATAGGAAAAGAGCCTTTAATCACATACTTTACCATTTGCAATCATAAAATAGTCTAATATCTTCATTTTTTCAACATACGTAGCTATTACCCTCGAAAACTAAAACTTTTGAAATAGGAAAAGAGCCTTTAATCACATTCTTTACCATGTGCAATCATAAAATAGTCTAATATCTTCATTTTTTCAACATACGTAGCTATTACCCTCGAAAACTAAAACTTTTGAAATAGGAAAAGAGCCTTTAATCACATTCTTTACCATGTGCAATCATAAAATAGTCTAATATCTTCATTTTTTCAACATACGTAGCTATTACCCTCGAAAACTAAAACTTTTGAAATAGGAAAAGAGCCTTTAATCACATTCTTTACCATGTGCAATCATAAAATAGTCTAATATCTTCATTTTTTCAACATACGTAGCTATTACCCTCGAAAACTAAAACTTTTGAAATAGGAAAAGAGCCTTTAATCACATTCTTTACCATTTGCAATCATAAAATAGTCTAATATCTTCATTTTTTCAACATACGTAGCTATTACCCTCGAAAACTAAAACTTTTGAAATAGGAAAAGAGCCTTTAATCACATTCTTTACCATTTGCAATCATAAAATAGTCTAATATCTTCATTTTTTCAACATACGTAGCTATTACCCTCGAAAACTAAAACTTTTGAAATAGGAAAAGAGCCTTTAATCACATTCTTTACCATGCAATCATAAAATAGTCTAATATCTTCATTTTTTCAACATACGTAGCTATTACCCTCGAAAACTAAAACTTTTGAAATAGGAAAAGAGCCTTTAATCACATTCTTTACCATTTGCAATCATAAAATAGTCTAATATCTTCATTTTTTCAACATACGTAGCTATTACCCTCGAAAACTAAAACTTTTGAAATAGGAAAAGAGCCTTTAATCACATTCTTTACCATTTGCAATCATAAAATAGTCTAATATCTTCATTTTTTCAACATACGTAGCTATTACCCTCGAAAACTAAAACTTTTGAAATAGGAAAAGAGCCTTTAATCACATTCTTTACCATTTGCAATCATAAAATAGTCTAATATCTTCATTTTTTCAACATACGTAGCTATTACCCTCGAAAACTAAAACTTTTGAAATAGGAAAAGAGCCTTTAATCACATTCTTTACCATTTGCAATCATAAAATAGTCTAATATCTTCATTTTTTCAACATACGTAGCTATTACCCTCGAAAACTAAAACTTTTGAAATAGGAAAAGAGCCTTTAATCACATTCTTTACCATGTGCAATCATAAAATAGTCTAATATCTTCATTTTTTCAACATACGTAGCTATTACCCTCGAAAACTAAAACTTTTGAAATAGGAAAAGAGCCTTTAATCACATTCTTTACCATTGCAATCATAAAATAGTCTAATATCTTCATTTTTTCAACATACGTAGCTATTACCCTCGAAAACTAAAACTTTTGAAATAGGAAAAGAGCCTTTAATCACATTCTTTACCATTTGCAATCATAAAATAGTCTAATATCTTCATTTTTTCAACATACGTAGCTATTACCCTCGAAAACTAAAACTTTTGAAATAGGAAAAGAGCCTTTAATCACATTCTTTACCATTTGCAATCATAAAATAGTCTAATATCTTCATTTTTTCAACATACGTAGCTATTACCCTCGAAAACTAAAACTTTTGAAATAGGAAAAGAGCCTTTAATCACATTCTTTACCATGTGCAATCATAAAATAGTCTAATATCTTCATTTTTTCAACATACGTAGCTATTACCCTCGAAAACTAAAACTTTTGAAATAGGAAAAGAGCCTTTAATCACATTCTTTACCATTTGCAATCATAAAATAGTCTAATATCTTCATTTTTTCAACATACGTAGCTATTACCCTCGAAAACTAAAACTTTTGAAATAGGAAAAGAGCCTTTAATCACATTCTTTACCATTGCAATCATAAAATAGTCTAATATCTTCATTTTTTCAACATACGTAGCTATTACCCTCGAAAACTAAAACTTTTGAAATAGGAAAAGAGCCTTTAATCACATTCTTTACCATTTGCAATCATAAAATAGTCTAATATCTTCATTTTTTCAACATACGTAGCTATTACCCTCGAAAACTAAAACTTTTGAAATAGGAAAAGAGCCTTTAATCACATTCTTTACCATTTGCAATCATAAAATAGTCTAATATCTTCATTTTTTCAACATACGTAGCTATTACCCTCGAAAACTAAAACTTTTGAAATAGGAAAAGAGCCTTTAATCACATTCTTTACCATTTGCAATCATAAAATAGTCTAATATCTTCATTTTTTCAACATACGTAGCTATTACCCTCGAAAACTAAAACTTTTGAAATAGGAAAAGAGCCTTTAATCACATTCTTTACCATTTGCAATCATAAAATAGTCTAATATCTTCATTTTTTCAACATACGTAGCTATTACCCTCGAAAACTAAAACTTTTGAAATAGGAAAAGAGCCTTTAATCACATTCTTTACCATTTGCAATCATAAAATAGTCTAATATCTTCATTTTTTCAACATACGTAGCTATTACCCTCGAAAACTAAAACTTTTGAAATAGGAAAAGAGCCTTTAATCACATTCTTTACCATTTGCAATCATAAAATAGTCTAATATCTTCATTTTTTCAACATACGTAGCTATTACCCTCGAAAACTAAAACTTTTGAAATAGGAAAAGAGCCTTTAATCACATTCTTTACCATTTGCAATCATAAAATAGTCTAATATCTTCATTTTTTCAACATACGTAGCTATTACCCTCGAAAACTAAAACTTTTGAAATAGGAAAAGAGCCTTTAATCACATTCTTTACCATTTGCAATCATAAAATAGTCTAATATCTTCATTTTTTCAACATACGTAGCTATTACCCTCGAAAACTAAAACTTTTGAAATAGGAAAAGAGCCTTTAATCACATTCTTTACCATTTGCAATCATAAAATAGTCTAATATCTTCATTTTTTCAACATACGTAGCTATTACCCTCGAAAACTAAAACTTTTGAAATAGGAAAAGAGCCTTTAATCACATTCTTTACCATTTGCAATCATAAAATAGTCTAATATCTTCATTTTTTCAACATACGTAGCTATTACCCTCGAAAACTAAAACTTTTGAAATAGGAAAAGAGCCTTTAATCACATTCTTTACCATTTGCAATCATAAAATAGTCTAATATCTTCATTTTTTCAACATACGTAGCTATTACCCTCGAAAACTAAAACTTTTGAAATAGGAAAAGAGCCTTTAATCACATTCTTTACCATTTGCAATCATAAAATAGTCTAATATCTTCATTTTTTCAACATACGTAGCTATTACCCTCGAAAACTAAAACTTTTGAAATAGGAAAAGAGCCTTTAATCACATTCTTTACCATTTGCAATCATAAAATAGTCTAATATCTTCATTTTTTCAACATACGTAGCTATTACCCTCGAAAACTAAAACTTTTGAAATAGGAAAAGAGCCTTTAATCACATTCTTTACCATTTGCAATCATAAAATAGTCTAATATCTTCATTTTTTCAACATACGTAGCTATTACCCTCGAAAACTAAAACTTTTGAAATAGGAAAAGAGCCTTTAATCACATTCTTTACCATTTGCAATCATAAAATAGTCTAATATCTTCATTTTTTCAACATACGTAGCTATTACCCTCGAAAACTAAAACTTTTGAAATAGGAAAAGAGCCTTTAATCACATTCTTTACCATTTGCAATCATAAAATAGTCTAATATCTTCATTTTTTCAACATACGTAGCTATTACCCTCGAAAACTAAAACTTTTGAAATAGGAAAAGAGCCTTTAATCACATTCTTTACCATGTGCAATCATAAAATAGTCTAATATCTTCATTTTTTCAACATACGTAGCTATTACCCTCGAAAACTAAAACTTTTGAAATAGGAAAAGAGCCTTTAATCACATTCTTTACCATTTGCAATCATAAAATAGTCTAATATCTTCATTTTTTCAACATACGTAGCTATTACCCTCGAAAACTAAAACTTTTGAAATAGGAAAAGAGCCTTTAATCACATTCTTTACCATTTGCAATCATAAAATAGTCTAATATCTTCATTTTTTCAACATACGTAGCTATTACCCTCGAAAACTAAAACTTTTGAAATAGGAAAAGAGCCTTTAATCACATTCTTTACCATTTGCAATCATAAAATAGTCTAATATCTTCATTTTTTCAACATACGTAGCTATTACCCTCGAAAACTAAAACTTTTGAAATAGGAAAAGAGCCTTTAATCACATTCTTTACCATTTGCAATCATAAAATAGTCTAATATCTTCATTTTTTCAACATACGTAGCTATTACCCTCGAAAACTAAAACTTTTGAAATAGGAAAAGAGCCTTTAATCACATTCTTTACCATTTGCAATCATAAAATAGTCTAATATCTTCATTTTTTCAACATACGTAGCTATTACCCTCGAAAACTAAAACTTTTGAAATAGGAAAAGAGCCTTTAATCACATTCTTTACCATTTGCAATCATAAAATAGTCTAATATCTTCATTTTTTCAACATACGTAGCTATTACCCTCGAAAACTAAAACTTTTGAAATAGGAAAAGAGCCTTTAATCACATTCTTTACCATTTGCAATCATAAAATAGTCTAATATCTTCATTTTTTCAACATACGTAGCTATTACCCTCGAAAACTAAAACTTTTGAAATAGGAAAAGAGCCTTTAATCACATTCTTTACCATTTGCAATCATAAAATAGTCTAATATCTTCATTTTTTCAACATACGTAGCTATTACCCTCGAAAACTAAAACTTTTGAAATAGGAAAAGAGCCTTTAATCACATTCTTTACCATTTGCAATCATAAAATAGTCTAATATCTTCATTTTTTCAACATACGTAGCTATTACCCTCGAAAACTAAAACTTTTGAAATAGGAAAAGAGCCTTTAATCACATTCTTTACCATTTGCAATCATAAAATAGTCTAATATCTTCATTTTTTCAACATACGTAGCTATTACCCTCGAAAACTAAAACTTTTGAAATAGGAAAAGAGCCTTTAATCACATTCTTTACCATTTGCAATCATAAAATAGTCTAATATCTTCATTTTTTCAACATACGTAGCTATTACCCTCGAAAACTAAAACTTTTGAAATAGGAAAAGAGCCTTTAATCACATTCTTTACCATTTGCAATCATAAAATAGTCTAATATCTTCATTTTTTCAACATACGTAGCTATTACCCTCGAAAACTAAAACTTTTGAAATAGGAAAAGAGCCTTTAATCACATTCTTTACCATTTGCAATCATAAAATAGTCTAATATCTTCATTTTTTCAACATACGTAGCTATTACCCTCGAAAACTAAAACTTTTGAAATAGGAAAAGAGCCTTTAATCACATTCTTTACCATTTGCAATCATAAAATAGTCTAATATCTTCATTTTTTCAACATACGTAGCTATTACCCTCGAAAACTAAAACTTTTGAAATAGGAAAAGAGCCTTTAATCACATTCTTTACCATTTGCAATCATAAAATAGTCTAATATCTTCATTTTTTCAACATACGTAGCTATTACCCTCGAAAACTAAAACTTTTGAAATAGGAAAAGAGCCTTTAATCACATTCTTTACCATTTGCAATCATAAAATAGTCTAATATCTTCATTTTTTCAACATACGTAGCTATTACCCTCGAAAACTAAAACTTTTGAAATAGGAAAAGAGCCTTTAATCACATTCTTTACCATTTGCAATCATAAAATAGTCTAATATCTTCATTTTTTCAACATACGTAGCTATTACCCTCGAAAACTAAAACTTTTGAAATAGGAAAAGAGCCTTTAATCACATTCTTTACCATTTGCAATCATAAAATAGTCTAATATCTTCATTTTTTCAACATACGTAGCTATTACCCTCGAAAACTAAAACTTTTGAAATAGGAAAAGAGCCTTTAATCACATTCTTTACCATTTGCAATCATAAAATAGTCTAATATCTTCATTTTTTCAACATACGTAGCTATTACCCTCGAAAACTAAAACTTTTGAAATAGGAAAAGAGCCTTTAATCACATTCTTTACCATTTGCAATCATAAAATAGTCTAATATCTTCATTTTTTCAACATACGTAGCTATTACCCTCGAAAACTAAAACTTTTGAAATAGGAAAAGAGCCTTTAATCACATTCTTTACCATTTGCAATCATAAAATAGTCTAATATCTTCATTTTTTCAACATACGTAGCTATTACCCTCGAAAACTAAAACTTTTGAAATAGGAAAAGAGCCTTTAATCACATTCTTTACCATTTGCAATCATAAAATAGTCTAATATCTTCATTTTTTCAACATACGTAGCTATTACCCTCGAAAACTAAAACTTTTGAAATAGGAAAAGAGCCTTTAATCACATTCTTTACCATTTGCAATCATAAAATAGTCTAATATCTTCATTTTTTCAACATACGTAGCTATTACCCTCGAAAACTAAAACTTTTGAAATAGGAAAAGAGCCTTTAATCACATTCTTTACCATTTGCAATCATAAAATAGTCTAATATCTTCATTTTTTCAACATACGTAGCTATTACCCTCGAAAACTAAAACTTTTGAAATAGGAAAAGAGCCTTTAATCACATTCTTTACCATTTGCAATCATAAAATAGTCTAATATCTTCATTTTTTCAACATACGTAGCTATTACCCTCGAAAACTAAAACTTTTGAAATAGGAAAAGAGCCTTTAATCACATTCTTTACCATTTGCAATCATAAAATAGTCTAATATCTTCATTTTTTCAACATACGTAGCTATTACCCTCGAAAACTAAAACTTTTGAAATAGGAAAAGAGCCTTTAATCACATTCTTTACCATTTGCAATCATAAAATAGTCTAATATCTTCATTTTTTCAACATACGTAGCTATTACCCTCGAAAACTAAAACTTTTGAAATAGGAAAAGAGCCTTTAATCACATTCTTTACCATTTGCAATCATAAAATAGTCTAATATCTTCATTTTTTCAACATACGTAGCTATTACCCTCGAAAACTAAAACTTTTGAAATAGGAAAAGAGCCTTTAATCACATTCTTTACCATTTGCAATCATAAAATAGTCTAATATCTTCATTTTTTCAACATACGTAGCTATTACCCTCGAAAACTAAAACTTTTGAAATAGGAAAAGAGCCTTTAATCACATTCTTTACCATTTGCAATCATAAAATAGTCTAATATCTTCATTTTTTCAACATACGTAGCTATTACCCTCGAAAACTAAAACTTTTGAAATAGGAAAAGAGCCTTTAATCACATTCTTTACCATTTGCAATCATAAAATAGTCTAATATCTTCATTTTTTCAACATACGTAGCTATTACCCTCGAAAACTAAAACTTTTGAAATAGGAAAAGAGCCTTTAATCACATTCTTTACCATTTGCAATCATAAAATAGTCTAATATCTTCATTTTTTCAACATACGTAGCTATTACCCTCGAAAACTAAAACTTTTGAAATAGGAAAAGAGCCTTTAATCACATTCTTTACCATTTGCAATCATAAAATAGTCTAATATCTTCATTTTTTCAACATACGTAGCTATTACCCTCGAAAACTAAAACTTTTGAAATAGGAAAAGAGCCTTTAATCACATTCTTTACCATTTGCAATCATAAAATAGTCTAATATCTTCATTTTTTCAACATACGTAGCTATTACCCTCGAAAACTAAAACTTTTGAAATAGGAAAAGAGCCTTTAATCACATTCTTTACCATTTGCAATCATAAAATAGTCTAATATCTTCATTTTTTCAACATACGTAGCTATTACCCTCGAAAACTAAAACTTTTGAAATAGGAAAAGAGCCTTTAATCACATTCTTTACCATTTGCAATCATAAAATAGTCTAATATCTTCATTTTTTCAACATACGTAGCTATTACCCTCGAAAACTAAAACTTTTGAAATAGGAAAAGAGCCTTTAATCACATTCTTTACCATTTGCAATCATAAAATAGTCTAATATCTTCATTTTTTCAACATACGTAGCTATTACCCTCGAAAACTAAAACTTTTGAAATAGGAAAAGAGCCTTTAATCACATTCTTTACCATTTGCAATCATAAAATAGTCTAATATCTTCATTTTTTCAACATACGTAGCTATTACCCTCGAAAACTAAAACTTTTGAAATAGGAAAAGAGCCTTTAATCACATTCTTTACCATTTGCAATCATAAAATAGTCTAATATCTTCATTTTTTCAACATACGTAGCTATTACCCTCGAAAACTAAAACTTTTGAAATAGGAAAAGAGCCTTTAATCACATTCTTTACCATTTGCAATCATAAAATAGTCTAATATCTTCATTTTTTCAACATACGTAGCTATTACCCTCGAAAACTAAAACTTTTGAAATAGGAAAAGAGCCTTTAATCACATTCTTTACCATTTGCAATCATAAAATAGTCTAATATCTTCATTTTTTCAACATACGTAGCTATTACCCTCGAAAACTAAAACTTTTGAAATAGGAAAAGAGCCTTTAATCACATTCTTTACCATTTGCAATCATAAAATAGTCTAATATCTTCATTTTTTCAACATACGTAGCTATTACCCTCGAAAACTAAAACTTTTGAAATAGGAAAAGAGCCTTTAATCACATTCTTTACCATTTGCAATCATAAAATAGTCTAATATCTTCATTTTTTCAACATACGTAGCTATTACCCTCGAAAACTAAAACTTTTGAAATAGGAAAAGAGCCTTTAATCACATTCTTTACCATTTGCAATCATAAAATAGTCTAATATCTTCATTTTTTCAACATACGTAGCTATTACCCTCGAAAACTAAAACTTTTGAAATAGGAAAAGAGCCTTTAATCACATTCTTTACCATTTGCAATCATAAAATAGTCTAATATCTTCATTTTTTCAACATACGTAGCTATTACCCTCGAAAACTAAAACTTTTGAAATAGGAAAAGAGCCTTTAATCACATTCTTTACCATGTGCAATCATAAAATAGTCTAATATCTTCATTTTTTCAACATACGTAGCTATTACCCTCGAAAACTAAAACTTTTGAAATAGGAAAAGAGCCTTTAATCACATTCTTTACCATTTGCAATCATAAAATAGTCTAATATCTTCATTTTTTCAACATACGTAGCTATTACCCTCGAAAACTAAAACTTTTGAAATAGGAAAAGAGCCTTTAATCACATTCTTTACCATTTGCAATCATAAAATAGTCTAATATCTTCATTTTTTCAACATACGTAGCTATTACCCTCGAAAACTAAAACTTTTGAAATAGGAAAAGAGCCTTTAATCACATTCTTTACCATTGCAATCATAAAATAGTCTAATATCTTCATTTTTTCAACATACGTAGCTATTACCCTCGAAAACTAAAACTTTTGAAATAGGAAAAGAGCCTTTAATCACATTCTTTACCATTTGCAATCATAAAATAGTCTAATATCTTCATTTTTTCAACATACGTAGCTATTACCCTCGAAAACTAAAACTTTTGAAATAGGAAAAGAGCCTTTAATCACATTCTTTACCATTTGCAATCATAAAATAGTCTAATATCTTCATTTTTTCAACATACGTAGCTATTACCCTCGAAAACTAAAACTTTTGAAATAGGAAAAGAGCCTTTAATCACATTCTTTACCATTTGCAATCATAAAATAGTCTAATATCTTCATTTTTTCAACATACGTAGCTATTACCCTCGAAAACTAAAACTTTTGAAATAGGAAAAGAGCCTTTAATCACATTCTTTACCATTTGCAATCATAAAATAGTCTAATATCTTCATTTTTTCAACATACGTAGCTATTACCCTCGAAAACTAAAACTTTTGAAATAGGAAAAGAGCCTTTAATCACATTCTTTACCATTTGCAATCATAAAATAGTCTAATATCTTCATTTTTTCAACATACGTAGCTATTACCCTCGAAAACTAAAACTTTTGAAATAGGAAAAGAGCCTTTAATCACATTCTTTACCATTTGCAATCATAAAATAGTCTAATATCTTCATTTTTTCAACATACGTAGCTATTACCCTCGAAAACTAAAACTTTTGAAATAGGAAAAGAGCCTTTAATCACATTCTTTACCATTTGCAATCATAAAATAGTCTAATATCTTCATTTTTTCAACATACGTAGCTATTACCCTCGAAAACTAAAACTTTTGAAATAGGAAAAGAGCCTTTAATCACATTCTTTACCATTTGCAATCATAAAATAGTCTAATATCTTCATTTTTTCAACATACGTAGCTATTACCCTCGAAAACTAAAACTTTTGAAATAGGAAAAGAGCCTTTAATCACATTCTTTACCATTTGCAATCATAAAATAGTCTAATATCTTCATTTTTTCAACATACGTAGCTATTACCCTCGAAAACTAAAACTTTTGAAATAGGAAAAGAGCCTTTAATCACATTCTTTACCATTTGCAATCATAAAATAGTCTAATATCTTCATTTTTTCAACATACGTAGCTATTACCCTCGAAAACTAAAACTTTTGAAATAGGAAAAGAGCCTTTAATCACATTCTTTACCATTTGCAATCATAAAATAGTCTAATATCTTCATTTTTTCAACATACGTAGCTATTACCCTCGAAAACTAAAACTTTTGAAATAGGAAAAGAGCCTTTAATCACATTCTTTACCATTTGCAATCATAAAATAGTCTAATATCTTCATTTTTTCAACATACGTAGCTATTACCCTCGAAAACTAAAACTTTTGAAATAGGAAAAGAGCCTTTAATCACATTCTTTACCATTTGCAATCATAAAATAGTCTAATATCTTCATTTTTTCAACATACGTAGCTATTACCCTCGAAAACTAAAACTTTTGAAATAGGAAAAGAGCCTTTAATCACATTCTTTACCATTTGCAATCATAAAATAGTCTAATATCTTCATTTTTTCAACATACGTAGCTATTACCCTCGAAAACTAAAACTTTTGAAATAGGAAAAGAGCCTTTAATCACATTCTTTACCATTTGCAATCATAAAATAGTCTAATATCTTCATTTTTTCAACATACGTAGCTATTACCCTCGAAAACTAAAACTTTTGAAATAGGAAAAGAGCCTTTAATCACATTCTTTACCATGTGCAATCATAAAATAGTCTAATATCTTCATTTTTTCAACATACGTAGCTATTACCCTCGAAAACTAAAACTTTTGAAATAGGAAAAGAGCCTTTAATCACATTCTTTACCATTTGCAATCATAAAATAGTCTAATATCTTCATTTTTTCAACATACGTAGCTATTACCCTCGAAAACTAAAACTTTTGAAATAGGAAAAGAGCCTTTAATCACATTCTTTACCATTTGCAATCATAAAATAGTCTAATATCTTCATTTTTTCAACATACGTAGCTATTACCCTCGAAAACTAAAACTTTTGAAATAGGAAAAGAGCCTTTAATCACATTCTTTACCATTTGCAATCATAAAATAGTCTAATATCTTCATTTTTTCAACATACGTAGCTATTACCCTCGAAAACTAAAACTTTTGAAATAGGAAAAGAGCCTTTAATCACATTCTTTACCATTTGCAATCATAAAATAGTCTAATATCTTCATTTTTTCAACATACGTAGCTATTACCCTCGAAAACTAAAACTTTTGAAATAGGAAAAGAGCCTTTAATCACATTCTTTACCATTTGCAATCATAAAATAGT
>NW_027064440.1:0-26250 GCF_032884065.1 Artemia franciscana
ATGGTAAAGAATGTGATTAAAGGCTCTTTTCCTGTGTCAAAAGTTTTAGGATTCGAGGGTAATAGCTACGTATGTTGAAAAAATGAACATATTAGACCGTTTTATGATTGCAAATGGTAAAGAATGTGATTAAAGGCTCTTTTCCTATTTCAAAAGTTTTAGTTTTCGAGGGTAATAGCTACATATGTTGAAAAAATGAAGATATTAGACTATTTTGTGATTGCACATGGTAAAGAATGTGATTAAAGGCTCTTTTCCTATGTCAAAAGTTTTAGTTTTCGAGGGTAATAGCTACGTATGTTGGAAAAATGAAGATATTAGACTATTTTATGATTGCACATGGTAAAGAATGTGCTTAAAGGCTCTTTTCCTATGTCAAAAGTTTTAGTTTCGAGGGTAATAGCTACTTATGTTGAAAAAATGAAGATATTAGACTATTTTATGATTGCAAATGGTAAAGAATGTGATTAAAGGTTATTTTCCTATGTCAAAAGTTTTAGTTTTCGAGGGTAGTAGCTACGTATGTTGAAAAAATGAAGATATTAGACTATTTTATGATTGCAAATGGTAAAGAATGTGATTAAAGGCTCTTTTCCTATGTCAAAAGTTTTAGTTTTCGAAGGTAATAGCTACCTATGTTGAAAAAATGAAGATATTAGACTATTTTATGATTGCAAATGGTAAAGAATGTAATTAAAGGCTCTTTTCCTATGTCAAAAGTTTTCGTTTTCGAGGGTAATAGCTACGTATGTTGAAAAAATGAAGATATTAGACTATTTTATGATTGCAAATTGTAAAGAATGTGATTAAAATTTTTTCCTATGTCAAAAGTTTTAGTTTTCGATGGTAATAGCTACGTATGTTGAAAAAATGAAGATATTAGACTATTTTATGATTGCAAATGGTAGAGAATGTGATTAAAGGCTCTTTTCCTATGTCAAAAGTTTTAGTTTTTGAGGGTAATAGCTATGTATGTTGAAAAAATGAAGATATTAGACTATTTTATGATTGCACATGGTAAAGAATGTGATTAAAGGCTCTTTTCCTATTTCAAAAGTTTTAGTTTTCGAGGGTAATAGCTAGGTATGTTGAAAAAATGAAGATATTAGACTATTTTATGATTGCACATGGTAAAGAATGTGATTAAAGGCTCTTTTCCTATTTCAAAAGTTTTAGTTTTCGAGGGTAATAGCTAGGTCTGTTGAAAAAATGAAGATAATAGACTATTATATGATTGTAAATGGTAAAGAATGTGATTAAAGGCTCTTTTCCTATTTCAAAAGTTTTAGTTTTCGAGGGTAATAGCTATATCTGTTGAAAAAATGAAGATAATAGACTATTATATGATTGCAAATGGTAAAGAATATGATTAAAGGCTCTTTTCCTATTTCAAAAGTTTTAGTTTTCGAGGGTAATAGCTACGTATGTTGAAAAAATGAAGATATTAGACTTTTTATGATTGCACATGGTAAAGAATGTGATTAAAGGCTCTTTTCCTATGTCAAAAGTTTTAGTTTTCGAGGGTAATAGCTACCTATGTTGAAAAAATGAAGATATTAGACTATTTTATGATTGCAAATGGTAAAGAATGTGATTAAAGGCTTTTTTCCAATTTCAAAAGTTTTAGTTTTCGAGGTTAATAGCTACGTATGTTGAAAAAATGAAGATATTAGACTATTTTATGATTGCAAATTGTAAAGAATGTGATTAAAGGCTCTTTTCCTATGTCAAAAGTTTTAGTTTTCGATGGTAATAGTTACGTATGTTGAAAAAATGAAGATATTAGACTATTTTATGATTGCAAATGGTAAAGAATGTGCTTAAAGGCTCTTTTCCTATGTCAAAAGTTTTAGTTTTCGAGGGTAATAGCTATGTATGTTGAAAAAATGAAGATATTAGACTATTTTATGATTGCACATGGTAAAGAATGTGATTAAAGGCTCTTTTCCTATGTCAAAAGTTTTAGTTTTCGAGGGTATTAAATACGTATGTTGAAAAAATGAAGATATTAGACAATTTTAAGATTGTGCATGGTAAAGAATGTGATTAAAGGCTCTTTTCCTATGTCAAAAGTTTTAGTTTTCGAGGGTAATAGCTACGTATGTTGAAAAAATGAAGATATTAGACTATTTTATGATTGCAAATGGTAAAGAATGTGATTAAAGGCTCTTTTCCTATGTCAAAAGTTTTAGTTTTCGAGGGTAATAGCTACGTATGTTGAAAAAATGAAGATATTAGACTATTTTATGATTGCACATGGTAAAGAATGTGATTAAAGGCTCTTTTCCAATGTCAAAAGTTTTAGTTTTCGAGGGTAATAAATACGTATGTTGAAAAAATGAAGATATTAGACTATTTTATGATTGCAAATGGTAAAGAATGTGATTAAAGGCTCTTTTCCTATGTCAAAAGTTTTAGTTTTCGAGGGTAATAGCTATATCTGTTGAAAAAATGAAGATATTAGACTATTTTATGATTGCACATGGTAAAGAATGTGATTAAAGGCTCTTTTCCTATGTCAAAAGTTTTAGTTTTCGAGGGTAATAGCTACGTATGTTGAAAAAATGAAGATATTAGACTATTTTATGATTGCAAATGGTAAAGAATGTGATTAGAGGCTCTTTTCCTATTTCAAAAGTTTTGGTTTTTGAGGGTAATCGCTAAGTATGTTGAAAAAATGAAGATATTAGACAATTTTATGATTGCACATGGTAAAGAATGTGATTAAAGGCTCTTTTCCTATGTCAAAAGTTTTAGTTTTCGAGGGTAATATCTACTTAGGTTGAAAAAATGAAGATATTAGACTATTTTATGATTGCAAATGGTAAAGAATGTGATTAAAGGCTCTTTTCCTATGTCAAAGTTTTAGTTTTCGAGGGTAATAGCTACGTATGTTGAAAAAATGAAGATATTAGACTATTTTATGATTGCAAATGGTAAAGAATGTGATTAAAGGCTCTTTTCCTATGTCAGAAGTTTTAGTTTTCGAGGGTAATAGCTACGTATGTTGAAAAAATGAAGATATTAGACTATTTTATGATTGCAAATGGTAAAGAATGTGATTAAAAGCTCTTTTCCTATGTCAAAAGTTCTAGTTTTCGAGGGTAATAGCTAGGTCTGTTGAAAAAAATGAAGATAATAGACCATTATATGATTGCAAATGGTAAAAATGTGATTAAAGGCTCTTTTCCTATTTCAAAAGTTTTAGTTTTCGAGGGTAATAGCTATATCTGTTGAAAAAATGAAGATATTAGACTATTTTATGATTGCACATGCTAAAGAATGTGATTAAAGGCTCTTTTCCTATGTCAAAAGTTTTAGTTTTCTAGGGTAATAGCTACGTATGTTGAAAAAATGAAGATATTAGACTATTTTATGATTGCACATGGTAAAGAATGTGATTAAAGGCCCTTTTCCTATTTCAAAAGTTTTAGTTTTCGAGGGTAATAGCTACGTATGTTGAAAAAATGAAGAGATTAGACTATTTTATGATTGCACATGGTAAAGAATTTGATTAAAGGCTCTTTTCCTATGTCAAAAGTTTTAGTTTTCGAGGGTAATAGCTACGTAATTAAACGTGATTAAAGGCTCTTTTCCTATGTCAAAAGTTTTAGTTTTCGAGGGTAATAGCTACGTATGTTGAAAAAATGAAGATATTAGACTATTTTATTATTGCAAATGGTAAAGAATGTGATTAAAGGCTCTTTTCCTATGTCAAAAGTTTTAGTTTTCGAGGGTAATAGCAAAGTATGTTGAAAAAATGAAGATATTAGACAATTTTATGATTGCACATGGTAAAGAATGTGCTTAAAGGCTCTTTTCCTATGTCAAAAGTTTTAGTTTTCGAGGGTAATAGCTACGTATGTTGAAAAAATGAAGATATTAGACTATTTTATGATTGCAAATGGTAAAGAATGTGATTATAGGCTCTTTTCCTATTTCAAAAGTTTTAGTTTTCGAGGGTAATAGCTAAGTATGTTGAAAAAATGAAGATATTAGACAATTTTATGATTGCACATGGTAAAGAATGTGATTAAAGGCTCTTTTCCTATGTCAAAAGTTTTAGTTTTCGAGGGTAATAGCTACGTATGTTGAAAAAATGAAGATATTAGACTTTTTATGATTGCACATGGTAAAGAATGTGATTAAAGGCTCTTTTCCTATGTCAAAAGTTTTAGTTTTCGAGGGTAATAGCTACGTATGTTGAAAAAATGAAGATATTAGACTTTTTATGATTGCACATGCTAAAGAATGTGATTAAAGGCTCTTTTCCTATGTCAAAAGTTTTAGTTTTCGAGGGTAATAGCTACGTATGTTGAAAAAATGAAGATATTAGACTATTTTATGATTGCAAATGGTAAAGAATGTGATTAGAGGCTCTTTTCCTATTTCAAAAGTTTTGGTTTTTGAGGGTAATTGCTAAGTATGTTGAAAAAATAAAGATATTAGACAATTTTATGATTGCACATGGTAAAGAATGTGATTAAAGGCTCTTTTCCTATGTCAAAAGTTTTAGTTTTCGAGGGTAATATCTACCTAGGTTGAAAAAATGAAGATATTAGACTATTTTATGATTGCAAATTGTAAAGAATGTGATTAAAGGCTCTTTTACTATGTCAGAAGTTTTAGTTTTCGAGGGTAATAGCTACGTATGTTGCAAAAATGAAGATATTAGACTATTTTATGATTGCAAATGGTAAAGAATGTGATTAAAAGCTCTTTTCCTATGTCAAAAGTTTTAGTTTTCGAGGGTAATAGCTAGGTCTGTTGAAAAAATGAAGATAATAGACTATTATATGATTGCAAATGGTAAAGAATGTGATTAAAGGCTCTTTTCCTATTTCAAAAGTTTTAGTTTTCGAGGGTAATAGCTATATCTGGTGAAAAAATGAACATATTAGACTATTTTATGATTGCACATGCTAAAGAATGTGATTAAAGGGTCTTTTCCTATGTCAAAAGTTTTAGTTTTCGAGGGTAATAGCTACGTATGTTGAAAAAATGAAGATATTAGACAATTTTATGATTGCACATGGTAAAGAATGTGATTAAAGGCTCTTTTCCTATGTCAAAAGTTTTAGTTTTCGAGGTTAATAGCTACGTATGTTGAAAAAATGAAGATATTAGACTATTTTATGATTGCAAATTGTAAAGAATGTGATTAAAGGCTCTTTTCCTATGTCAAAAGTTTTAGTTTTCGATGGTAATAGCTACGTATGTTGAAAAAATGAAGATATTAGACTATTTTATGATTTCAAATGGTAAAGAATGTGATTAAAGGCTCTTTTCCTATGTCAAAAGTTTTAGTTTTCGAGGGTAATAGCTATGTATGTTGAAAAAATGAAGATATTAGACTATTTTATGATTGCACATGGTAAAGAATGTGATTAAAGGCTCTTTTCCTATTTCAAAAGTTTTAGTTCTCGAGGGTAATAGCTAGATATGTTGAAAAAATGAAGATATTAGACTATTTTATGATTGCACATGGTAAAGAATGTGATTAAAGGCTCTTTTCCTATTTCAAAAGTTTTAGTTTTCGACGGTAATAGCTAGGTCTGTTGAAAAAATGAAGATAATAGACTATTATATGATTGCAAATGGTAAAGAATGTGATTAAAGGCTCTTTTCCTATTTTAAAAGTTTTAGTTTTCGAGGGTAATAGCTATATCTGTTGAAAAAATGAAGATATTAGACTATTTTATGATTGCACATGCTAAAGAATGTGATTAAAGGCTCTTTTCCTATTTCAAAAGTTTTAGTTTTTGAGGGTAATAGCTACGTATGTTGAAAAAATGAAGATATTAGACAATTTTATGATTGCAAATGGTAAAGAATGTGATTAAAGGCTCTTTTCGTATGTCAAAAGTTTTAGTTTTCGAGGGTAATAGCTACGTATGTTGAAAAACTGAAGAAATTAGACTATTTTATGATTGCAAATGGTAACGAATATGATTAAAGGCTCTTTTCCTATTTCAAAAGTTTTAGTTTTCGAGGGTAATAGCTATGTCTGTGGAAAAAATGAAGATATTAGACTTTTTATGATTGCACATGGTAAAGAATGTGATTAAAGGCTCTTTTCCTATGTCAAAAGTTTTAGTTTTCGAGGGTAATATCTACCTATGTTGAAAAAATGAAGATATCAGACTATTTTATGATTGCAAATGGTAAAGAATGTGATTAAAGGCTCTTTTCCTATGTCAAAAGTTTTAGTTTTCGATGGTAATAGCTACGTATGTTGAAAAAATGAAGATATTAGACTATTTTATGATTGCAAATGGTAAAGAATGTGATTAAAGGCTCTTTTCCTATGTCAAAAGTTTTAGTTTTCGAGGGTAATAGCTATGTATGTTGAAAAAATGAAGATATTAGACTATTTTATGATTGCACATGGTAAAGAATGTGATTAAAGGCTCTTTTCCTATTTCAAAAGTTTTAGTTTTCGAGGGTAATAGCTAGGTATGTTGAAAAAATGAAGATATTAGACTATTTTATGATTGCAAATGGTAAAGAATGTGATTAAAGGCTCTTTTCCTATGTCAAAAGTTTTAGTTTTCGAGGGTAATAGCTATGTATGTTGAAAAAATGAAGATATTAGACTATTTTATGATTGTACATGGTAAAGAATGTGATTAAAGGCTCTTTTCCTATTTCAAAAGTTTTAGTTTTCGAGGGTAATAGCTAGGTATGTTGAAAAAATGAAGATATTAGACTATTTTATGATTGCACATGGTAAAGAATGTGATTAAAGGCTCTTTTCCTATTTCAAAAGTTTTAGTTTTCGAGGGTAATAGCTAGGTCTGTTGAAAAAATGAAGATAATAGACTATTATATGATTGCAAATGGTAAAGAATGTGATTAAAGGCTCTTTTCCTATTTCAAAAGTTTTAGTTTTCGAGGGTAATAGCTATATCTGTTGAAAAAATGAAGATAATAGACTATTATATGATTGCAAATGGTAAAGAATGTGATTAAAGGCTCTTTTCCTATGTCAAAAGTTTTAGTTTTCGAGGTTAATAGCTACGTATGTTGAAAAAATGAAGATATTAGACTATTTTATGATTGCAAATTGTAAAGAATGTGATTAAAGGCTCTTTTCCTATTTCAAAAGTTTTAGTTTTCGATGGTAATAGCTACGTATGTTGAAAAAATGAAGATATTAGACTATTTTATGATTGCAAATGGTAAAGAATGTGATTAAAGGCTCTTTTCCTATGTCAAAAGTTTTAGTTTTCGAGGGTAATAGCTATGTATGTTGAAAAAATGAAGATATTAGACTATTTTATGATTGCACATGGTAAAGAATGTGATTAAAGGCTCTTTTCCTATTTCAAAAGTTTTAGTTTTCGAGGGTAATAGCTAGGTATGTTGAAAAAATGAAGATATTAGACTATTTTATGATTGCACATGGTAAAGAATGTGATTAAAGGCTCTTTTCCTATTTCAAAAGTTTTAGTTTTCGAGGGTAATAGCTAGGTCTGTTGAAAAAATGAAGATAATAGACTATTATATGATTGCAAATGGTAAAGAATGTGATTAAAGGCTCTTTTCCTATTTCAAAAGTTTTAGTTTTCGAGGGTAATAGCTATATCTGTTGAAAAAATGAAGATAATAGACTATTATATGATTGCAAATGGTAAAGAATGTGATTAAAGGCTCTTTTCCTATGTCAAAAGTTTTAGTTTTCGAGGTTAATAGCTACGTATGTTGAAAAAATGAAGATATTAGACTATTTTATGATTGCAAATTGTAAAGAATGTGATTAAAGGCTCTTTTCCTATTTCAAAAGTTTTAGTTTTCGATGGTAATAGCTACGTATGTTGAAAAAATGAAGATATTAGACTATTTTATGATTGCAAATGGTAAAGAATGTGATTAAAGGCCCTTTTCCTATGTCAAAAGTTTTAGTTTTCGAGGGTAATAGCTATGTATGTTGAAAAAATGAAGATATTAGACTATTTTATGATTGCACATGGTAAAGAATATGATTAAAGGCTCTTTTCCTATTTCAAAAGCTTTAGTTTTCGAGGGTAATAGCTAGGTATGTTGAAAAAAATGAAGATATTAGACTATTTTATGATTGCACATGGTAAAGAATGTGATTAAAGGCTCTTTTCCAATTTCAAAAGTTTTAGTTTTCGAGGTTAATAGCTAGGTCTGTTGAAAAAATGAAGATAATAGACTATCATATGATTGCAAATGGTAAAGAATGTGATTAAAGGCTCTTTTCCTATTTCAAAAGTTTTAGTTTTCGAGGGTAATAGCTACGTATGTTGAAAAAATGAAGATATTAGACAATTTTATGATTGCAAATGGTAAAGAATGTGATTAAAGGCTCTTTTCCTATTTCAAAAGTTTTAGTTTTCGAGGGTAATAGCTATGTCTGTGGAAAAAATGAAGATATTAGACTTTTTATGATTGCACATGGTAAAGAATGTGATTAAAAGCTCTTTTCCTATGTCAAAAGTTTTAGTTTTCGAGGGTAATAGCTACCTATGTTGAAAAAATGAAGATATTAGACTATTTTATGATTGCAAATGGTAAAGAATGTGATTAAAGGCTCTTTTCCTATGTCAAAAGTTTTAGTTTTCGAGGTTAATAGCTACGTATGTTGAAAAAATGAAGATATTAGACTATTTTATGATTGCAAATTGTAAAGAATGTGATTAAAGGCTCTTTTCATATGTCAAAAGTTTTAGTTTTCGATGGTAATAGCTACGTATGTTGAAAAAATGAAGATATTAGCCTATTTTATGATTGCAAATGGTAAAGAATGTGATTAAATGCTCTTTTCCCATGTCAAAAGTTTTAGTTTTCGAGGGTAATAGCTACGTATATTGAAAAAATGAAGATATTAGACTATTTTATGATTGCAAATGGTAAAGAATGTGATTAAAGGCTCTTTTCCTATGTCAAAAGTTTTAGTTTTTGAGGGTAATAAATACGTAGGTTGAAAAAATGAAGATATTAGACAATTTTATGATTGCGCATGGTATAGAATGTGATTAAAAGCTCTTTTCCTATGTCAAAAGTTTTAGTTTTCGAGGGTAATAGCTACGTATGTTGAAAAAATGAAGATATTAGACTATTTTATGATTGCAAATGGTAATGAATGTGATTAAAGGCTCTTTTCCTATTTCAAAAGTTTTAGTTTTCGAGGGTAATAGCTACGTATGTTGAAAAAATGAAGATATTAGACTATTTTATAATTTCAAATGGTAAAGAATGTGATTAAAGGCTCTTTTCCTATGTCAAAAGTTTTAGTTTTCGAGGGTAATAAATACGTATGTTGAAAAAATGAAGATATTAGACTATTTTATGATTGCAAATGGTAAAGAATGTGATTAAAGGCTCTTTTCCTATGTCAAAAGTTTTAGTTTTTGAGGGTAAAAAAAATCAACATGCAAATTTTGTTTAATTATTAATGTGCGGAGAACCAAGATCAAAACATGCATTAATTAAAAAACGTCCAGAAATTAAATAAAAAAAACAAGTTTTTTAAAATGAAAGTAAAGAGCGACATTAAAACTTAAAACGAACAGAAATTACTCCGTATATTAAAGGGGCTTTTCCTCCTGAACGCCTCGCTCTTTGCGCTAAAGTTTGACTCTTTCTCTTAACTCTACTTCTTAAAACAGTAAAAAAAACTTTAGCGTAAAGAGCGGAGCGTTGAGGAGGAAAAGCCCTTTTAATATACGGAGTAATTTCTGTTCGTTTTAAGTTTTAATGTCGCTCTTTACTTTCATTTAAAAAAACTTGTTTTTTTTATTTAATTTCTGGACGTTTTTTAATTAATGCATGTTTTGATCTTGGTTCTCCGCACATTAATAATTAAACAAAATTTGCATGTTGATTTTTTTTTGGCTAAATGGCTTTCTCATAGTTTTAATCGGAAGATTTTGACAAAAAAGAAGAGAGGGAGGAAGCCTAGTTGCCCTCCAATTTTTGATTACTTAAAAAGGCAACTAGAACTTCTAATTTTTTTTACAAACATTTTCATTAGTAAAAAAAAATATACGTAATTTACGAATTAACTTACGTAACGAACTTCTATATTCGTATGTTTTTATTGCGCATATAAGGGAGTTCACCCCTCGTCGATACCTCACTCTTTACACTAAAGCTCAAATTCTGTCCCAATTCCTTAAGAATGACCCTTGAATCACAAAGGCCGTAGAATAAATAGTTGAAGTTACTAAAAATACTTTAGCGTAAAGAGCGAGGTATTACGAGGAGGTAAACCCCTCATATGCGCAATAATTTCTGCTCGTTATAAGTTTTAAAGCTGCTCCTCACTTTATGTATAAAAAAACTTTTCATATTTATTCTTTCATGGTTTTTTTAAATAATGCTAAAAAATCCTGCGCCCCCTTCATTGAAAGTCTCTTCCCCCATGAGAAATTTTTCCATGGAAAGATCCTCCCACGTAACCCCTCCCCCACCTCAACTCTCCCTCCCAAACCAAAAAAAAACTGAAAACGTCCGTACACTTCCCAGTAACCATTACTATATGTAAACACAGGTCAAAGTTTATGGATAATGACAAAGACCACACTGCCTTTCCATAATACAACAACAAAAGAGAGAATAATGAGGACTTTTTTCCCAAGACAGTGAACCAAGTCTTGGTTCACTGTCTTGGGAAAAAAAGTCCTCATTATTCTCTCTTTTGTAGGTCAAAGTGTGACTTGCAACCCCTCCCACGGGGACTGCAGGGGAGTAAGTCGTCCCTAAAGACATATTTATTATGTTTTTCGACTATGTTGAATAAAATGGCTATCTCAGAATTTTGATCCGGTGACTTTGGGGAAAAATGAGCATGGGAGGGGGCCTAGGTGCCCTCCAATTTTTTGGTCACTCAAAAAGGGCACGAGAACTTTTAATTTCCGTTAGAATGAGCCTTCTCGGGACATTCTAGGACCACTGAGTCGATACGATCACCCGTGGGAAAAAAAAAAAAAAAACAAATAAACACGCATCCGTGATTTGTCTTCTGGCAAAAAATGCGAAATTCCACAAATTTGTAGATAGGAGCTTGAAACTTCTACAAAAAGATTCTCTGATACACTGAATCTGATGGTGTGATTTTCGTTAAGATTGTATGACTTTTAGGGGGTGTTTTCCCCTATTTTCTAAAATGAGGCAAATTTTCTCAGGCTCGTAACTTTTGGTAGGTAGAACTGATCTTGATGAAAGTTATATATTTAAAATCAGCATTAAAATGTTATTTTTTTTATGTAACTATTGGTATCAAAATTCTATTTTTTTAGAGTCTATGTTACTATTGAGCCGGGTCGCTCCTTACTACAGTTCGTTACCACGAACTGTTTGATTTAAAGTATCAAGGATGTTTACTTATGTATCTTTAATATATCTTTCAAACTCAGAAGAAACCGTGACTTCGATTGCGAATAAAAAAATCTCCATATGCAGTTATACAACTTTTGGTAGTTTCGGGTACCAAATTCAAAAACATGAAATGTGGATGAAAAAAACTGAAAAGCTAAAAAACATTATGCACCAAACAACTGAAGAAGATATAGTTTCCCTTAAAGGCATAGCTGTCTTAAGGAATCAACGGGTTGTTCAAGTTTGAATTTTTAAGGACGAAAAGCCCTGTCAGATTTAACTAGGTATAGTTGCTTATTTATTTTCTCGTTTCAGCTAACCAACAGTGACGAAAATGTGATGCTGCTCTGCAAAAATATATAGTTAACCAAAAGAAATTCCTTAGAAAGTTACAAATTTCAGGTATGAAAACATCTAAACTGGGTCCAGGGGGAAAATATTTTGATAGTGATGGCCTTGGTAATATAATTAGTACTTATGCCACAAAAAAACAGAAGTGTGACAGTAGGAACCCGATGGTCTTGCATTTTCAATACCTGCCCATTGATGTTATTTACGTTTTCTTGATTTGACCAAAAGCTAAGAATTTTCTTTTGGAGAATAAATTAGAAGACAACTCTTTTATGCTCAATTTCAGGTAACCTTCCCTCGTTTTGCTCGGGTTTTGTAAATTGTTTAGTCTGAGGGGGAAGTACCGTATCAAGGTAAAGTTTCTACTACTATCCCCTCTTAGTCTTTTATTAGTTACCATTACATTAAATTTGGGGATTTTGAAATTCTTTAAGTCAATTAAAATCGAAATAAAATTAAACCATTGATTTATAAAAGTATATAAATTTACTTCAGATATAAAATAATATATTTTGTTGTACTTTGTCAGTTTAGGTGAACAGATTTTATAACATTCAATTTCTGAGTATAACTGCAAATTTTTGTGTTGTTTCCACAAAACTTAAAGTTGAGGAGGTTACTCTAATAATTTCTCTAAGAAAATATTAATAAGCAAAATATTTAGCAGCATAACATTATTCAATTTTCAATGAAATTTCTAGAGCGGGTATTTTTTAGACTGCCATTGCAAACATGCTAAGTATTTAAGTAAGATCCAATTAGATGACAATGTTCTTTAATATTTTTCATCAATTCAGGTATGGCCACAATTGAAAGTCCGCTTATACAGAATTCTGACTTTCGTCAGGAAATTCGTATGACTTTTTACTTGAGAGGTCAAACAAGTTGCCCTGCTGATCTCACTCTAAGAGTAAAAACAAGCCATGGTGTGCTTGATGATGTGCCGTTTCTTGATACCAGGTCATTTAGCACAACTGAACTAACTGACTGGATTTCTGTAACTGCTGACCTGCCTCCATCAGCAAGTCCTTTCCAGGTAAATATTAATCCGGACAAACTACGTGTGAAGTATCGCAAAAAGTAATCAAGTAAATTTGATAGTACGAGGTTCAACCTATTTTATTTGATGTCATTGATGCCAGACGGCAGCCTCAAAAATAGATGTTTGGGCCCACTCAAACAAAAAGTTTAAAACTTTTCAGATAAATAAGCTCAGTTTTCTGGTTATCAGTATCAACTATCAGTTTTTGGGTGGTAGGGTGGGTAGGGGAGGAAGGGTGAGCTTTTCAGGTGAGGCTGGGCTGATAAGTTAAGGGTGGGCAGGAGATAAAGTGGGATTGGGAGGGCAGGGTGGTGGAGGGGGAAGTTGATAATTGAAGAGTGATGGAGACTGGATTTATTATTATTAATTTTCTTAAATTTTCTATTTATCTATTATCATTTTAATTTAGATATTTTTTTGTTTAGTATATAGGTTATAGTTTACTTATTTTAATTTTATTTATAATAGAATATTTAAATAGTTAAGGTTTTCCTGTTTTATTTTGTATTTTTTTTTGAATAGTCGTTTTATTAGGCAAGTAGTTATGGGGACTTTTGTGGGACCGCAAACCCTCATAGGTTTTCTCCAGTGCAAAAGTGTTGTTTAGTTTATTTATTCATTTGTGAATTTGAAAATAAAAATCTTAGATTTAAAAAAAAGTAACAATTAGTTTTATTTCCTTGTTGCAAGGTTTGACATGATTAACTTACACAATCTTATTTATGCATTTACTACGTGGAAAGTACTAGCCAGATAAATCAGACAACCAAGGTTATATTCTCGCTGTCAGTATTGTAATGACGTTGTCACACTTGTAACACATGGAAAAATCGAAGATTTTCATTTATGGAGAGGTCTATATTAAATTGTTCAAAGAGCAAAAAACTGTTAATTGCAAAAATACCTTGACAAGGGATTACAACAATTCAAAACCTAAAAAAAAAATAAGACGAAAAGTTTGAAGCTTAGCAGAAATCGTTTTTAGAAATTGGACTTGCAGTAGATAACTTCGAAGACCACACTGCCTTTCCATGACGAAAGTAAAACAGTTCAAAATAGGGATGATACCTTTTTATTGACAGTGAATAGATATAAAATTATTTAACTGGATATTTCGAATGATGAACATTGTATATGTGTTCGAAATATCCAGTTAAATAATTTTATATCTATTCACTGTCAATAAAAAGGTATCATCCCTATTTTGAACCGTTTTACTTTGGACTTGCAGTAATGATATTAAGCTAATGATATTAAGATATTAAGCCGCTCAAACAGCAAAAACAAAATGGTAATTGCAAAAATATTTAGGATTACAACAATTCAAAAACACCTATAAAAGAAAGGCAAAAGTTTGAAGCTTTGAAAAAGTACGAAAAGTTCGGAGAAACCGTTGTTAGAAAACCATCATTAACGAATTTCTTTTCTTCTAAGTTCAAGCAATGTCTTTTTAAGACATGAAAAAACTTGAAAATTTTTAAGTTCATTTCAGAATCACTAAAGTCGTTATGTAAACTTCAAAATATTTAAGGGGCTTGAGCAATAACTTTAATGTTTTAATTCAAACTAGAAAAATTTTAAACTTAAGAAATTTAAAAAATTTTAACCTGAAAATTTGAAATTTCCTCTTTTTTGTTAGCTAAATTCAACTCACTAAGTAATTAAGGCTACATGTTTGAACGCATCCAGTTATATAATGTCAGTAGGAAGGCCCGAAAAACGAAAATTTTCAAGCATTACAAATAATGATTCGATATTTTGACAAGTGATTGCAAAAATTCAAAAACCTTAAAAAAGAAAAATCAAAAGTTTCAGGCTAAAAGTTGCAATAATTTTGTTAGAAATTGGACTAGCTTCAATAACCCAATATTTCTTAAAGGAGTATGAAAAGACATTAAATTGCATAAAAAGCAAAAAAAAAAAAAATGATAATTGCAAACGTATTTGTATATATTTTCGCAAGGGATTACACCAATTCAAAACCTTAAACAAGAAAACCTTTTTGAATACAATCAGCTTTATAATGTCAGTAGGAAGGTCCAAATATGAAAATCTGCAATTATTACAAATGATGATTCTATATTGTGATTAAATAAAAAAAACGAGTTTTTTAACTGAAAGTAAGGAGCGACACTAAAACTTAAAACGCACAGAAATTACTTCGTATATGAAAGAGGCTGCTTCCTCATCAACGCCCCGCTCTTTACGCTAAAGTTTGACTCTTTCTCTCAATTCTTCTTTTTAAAACAGTAAAAAACTTTAGCGTAAAGAGCGGGGCGTTGATGAGGAAGCAGCCTCTTTCATATACGAAGTAATTTCTGTGCGTTTTAAGTTTTAGTGTCGCTCCTTACTTTCAGTTAAAAAACTCGTTTTTTTTATTTAATTTCTGAACGTTTTTGAATCAATGCATGTTTTGATTTTGGCTCTCCGCAGAGGAATAATCAAAACGAAATTTGCATATTTTTTTTGGGGGGGGGGCTAAATGGCTTTCTCATAATATTGATCGAATGATTTTGAAAAAAAAGAGCGGGGGCGAAGCCTAGTCGCCCTCCGATTTTTTGGTTAATTAAAAAGGTAACTAGAACTTTTAATTTTTTACGAATCTTTTTATTGGTAAAAGATTTAATTTTATCCCAATTCATTAAGAATGACCCCTGAATCACAAAAGCCGTAGAATAAATAGTTGAAATTACTAAGAATACTTTAGCGTAAAGAGCTAGGTATCATAAGGAGGTGAGCCCCTTATATGGGTAATAATTTCTGTTTGTTTTAAGTTTTATTGCTGTTCCTTACTTCCAGCTGAAAAAGCTTTTTCACATTTATTTTTTAATTTTTTTTTTTAAATAATGCTAGTAAATCCTGCTCTCCCTTCATGGAAGTTTTCTTCTCCCATGACAAATTCTCGATGGAAAGTTCCCCCAGCATATCCTCCTCTTCTCAACCCCTCCCCCCAACCAAAAAAATCCTCCTGAAAACGCCTGTATACTTCCCAATAACCATTACTATATGTAAGCACAGGTCAAAGTTTGTAACTTGTTGCCCCTCCCACGGGGACTGTGGGGGAGTAAGTCGTCCCCAAAGACATAGTTATAAGGTTTTTCGACTACGCTGAATAAAATGGCTATCTCAGAATTTTGATCCGTTGACTTTGGGAAAATAATTAGCGTGGGAGGGGGCCTAGGTGCCCTCCAATTTTTTTGGTCACTTAAAAAGGGCACTAGAACTTTTCATTTCCGTTAGAATGAGCCCTCTTGCAACATTCTAGGACAACTGGGTCGATACGATCACCCCTGGGGAAAAAAAAAAAACAAAAAAACAAAAAAACAAAAAAACAAATAAACACGCATCCGTGATCTGCCTTCTGGCAAAAAATGCAAAATTCCACATTTTTGTAGATAGGAGCTCGAAACTTCTACAATAGGGTTCTCTGATACGCTGAATCTGATGGTGTGATTTTCGTTAAGATTCTGTGACTTTTAGGGGGTGTTTCCCCCTATTTTCTAAAATCACGCAAATTTTCTCAGGCTCGTAACTTTTGATGGGTAAGACTAAACTTGATGAAACTTATATATTTAAAACATTAAAATGCGATTCTTTTGATATAGCTATTGGTATCAAAATTCCATTTTTTAGAGTTTTGGTTTCTATTGAGCCGGGTCGCTCCTTACTACAGTTCGTTACCACGAACTGTTTGATAGCTACGTATGTTGAAAAAATGAAGATATTAGACTATTTTATGATTGCAATTGGTAAAGAATGTGATTAAAGGCTCTTTTACTATGTCAAAAGTTTTAGTTTTCGAGGGTATTAGCTTCGTATGTTGAAAAAATGAAGATATTAGACTATTTTATGATTGCACATGGTAAAGATTGTGATTAAAGCTCTTTTTCTATTTCAAAAGTTTTAGTTTTCGAGGGTAATAGCTACGTATGTTGAAAAAATGAAGATATTTGACTATTTTATGATTGCACATGGTAAAGAATGTGATTAAAGGCTCTTTTCCTATTTCAAAAGTTTTAGTTTTCGAGGATAATATTTACGTATGTTGAAAAAATGAAGATATTAGACTATTTTATGATTGCAAATGGTAAAGAATGTGATTAAAGGCTCTTTTCCTATTTCAAAAGTTTTAGTTTTCGAGGATAATATTTACGTATGTTGAAAAAATGAAGATATTAGACTATTTTATGATTGCAAATGGTAAAGAATGTGATTAAAGGCTCTTTTCCTATTTCAAAAGCTTTGGTTTTTGAGGGTAATTGCTAAGTATGCTGAAAAAATGAAGATATTAGACAATTTTATGATTGCACATGGTAAAGAATGTGATCAAAGGCTCTTTTCCTATGTCAAAAGTTTTAGTTTTCGAGGGTAATATCTACCTAGGTTGAAAAAATGAAGATATTAGACTATTTTATGATTGCAAATGGTAAAGAATGTGATTAAAGGCTCTTTTCCTATGTCAAAGTTTTAGTTTTCGAGGGTAATAGCTACGTATGCTGAAAAAATGAAGATATTAGACTATTTTATGACTGCAAATGGTAAAGAATGTGGTTAAAGGCACTTTTCCTATGTCAGAAGTTTTAGTTTTCGAGGGTAATAGCTACGTATGTTGAAAAAATGAAGATATTAGACTATTTTATGATTACAAATGGTAAAGAATGTGGTTAAAGGCTCTTTTGCTGTGTCAAAAGTTTTAGTTTTTGAGGGTAATAGCTACGTATGTTGAAAAAATGAAGATATTAGACTATTATATGATTGCACATGGTAAAGAATGTGATTAAAGGCTCTTTTCCTATGTCAAAAGTTTTAGTTTTCGAGGGTAATAGCTACGTATGTTGGAAAAATGAAGATATTAGACTATTTTATGATTGCACAAGGTAAAGAATTTGCTTAAAGGCTCTTTTCCTATGTCAAAAGTTTTAGTTTTCGAGGGTAATAGCTACGTATGTTGAAAAAAAGAAGATATTAGACTATTTTATGATTGCAAATGGTAAAGAATGTGATTAAAGGCTCTTTTCCTATGTCAAAAGTTTTAGTTTTCGAGGGTAATAGCTACGTATGTTGAAAAAATGAAGATATTAGACTATTTTATGATTGCAAATGGTAAAGAATGTGATTAAAGGCTCTTTTCCTATGTCAAAAGTTTTAGTTTTCGAGGGTAATAGCTACGTATGTTGGAAAAATGAAGATATTAGACTATTGTATGATTGCACATGGTAAAGAATGTGCTTAAAGGCTCTTTTCCTATGTCAAAAGTTTTAGTTTTCGAGGGTAATAACTACGTATGTTGGAAAAATATAGATATTAGACTATTTTATGATTGCAAATGGTAAAGAATGTGATTAAAGGCTCTTTTCCTATGTCAAAAGTTTTAGTTTTCGAGGGTAATAGCTACATATGTTGAAAAAATGAAGATATTAGACTATTTTATGATTGCAAATGGTAAAGAATGTGATTAAAGGCTCTTTTCCTATGTCAAAAGTTTTAGTTTTCGAGGGTATTAGCTACGTATGTTGAAAAAATGAAGATATTAGACTATTTTATGATTGCACATGGTAAAGAATGTGATTAAAGGCCCTTTTCATATTTCAAAAGTTTTAGTTTTCGAGGGTAATAGATACGTATGTTGAAAAAATGAAGATATTAGACTATTTTATGATTGTACATGGTAAAGAATGTGATTAAAGGCTCTTTTCCTATTTCAAAAGTTTTAGTTTTCGAGGGTAACAGCTACGTTTGTTGATAAAATGAAGATATTAGACTATTTTATGATTACAAATGGTAAAGAATGTGGTTAAAGGCTCTTTTGCTGTGTCAAAAGTTTTAGTTTTCGAGGGTAATAGCTACGTATGTTGAAAAAATGAAGATATTAGACTATTATATGATTGCACATGGTAAAGAATGTGATTAAAGGCTCTTTTCCTATGTCAAAAGTTTTAGTTTTCGAGGGTAATAGCTACGTATGTTGGAAAAATGAAGATATTAGACTATTTTATGATTGCACAAGGTAAAGAATTTGCTTAAAGGCTCTTTTCCTATGTCAAAAGTTTTAGTTTTCGAGGGTAATAGCTACGTATGTTGAAAAAAAGAAGATATTAGACTATTTTATGATTGCAAATGGTAAAGAATGTGATTAAAGGCTCTTTTCCTATGTCAAAAGTTTTAGTTTTCGAGGGTAATAGCTACGTATGTTGAAAAAATGAAGATATTAGACTATTTTATGATTGCAAATGGTAAAGAATGTGATTAAAGGCTCTTTTCCTATGTCAAAAGTTTTAGTTTTCGAGGGTAATAGCTACGTATGTTGGAAAAATGAAGATATTAGACTATTGTATGATTGCACATGGTAAAGAATGTGCTTAAAGGCTCTTTTCCTATGTCAAAAGTTTTAGTTTTCGAGGGTAATAACTACGTATGTTGGAAAAATATAGATATTAGACTATTTTATGATTGCAAATGGTAAAGAATGTGATTAAAGGCTCTTTTCCTATGTCAAAAGTTTTAGTTTTCGAGGGTAATAGCTACATATGTTGAAAAAATGAAGATATTAGACTATTTTATGATTGCAAATGGTAAAGAATGTGATTAAAGGCTCTTTTCCTATGTCAAAAGTTTTAGTTTTCGAGGGTATTAGCTACGTATGTTGAAAAAATGAAGATATTAGACTATTTTATGATTGCACATGGTAAAGAATGTGATTAAAGGCCCTTTTCATATTTCAAAAGTTATAGTTTTCGAGGGTAATAGATACGTATGTTGAAAAAATGAAGATATTAGACTATTTTATGATTGCACATGGTAAAGAATGTGATTAAAGGCTCTTTTCCTATTTCAAAAGTTTTAGTTTTCGAGGGTAATAGCTACGTATGTTGAAAAAATGAAGATATTAGACTATTTTATGATTGCAAATGGTAAAGAATGTGATTAAAGGCTCTTTTCCTATTTCAAAAGTTTTAGTTTTCGAGGGTAATAGCTACGTATGTTGAAAAAATGAAGATATTAGACTATTTTATGATTGCAAATGGTAAAGAATGTGATTAAAGACTCTTTTCCTATTTCAAAAGCTTTGGTTTTTGAGGGTAATTGCTAAGTATGCTGAAAAAATGAAGATATTAGACAATTTTATGATTGCACATGGTAAAGAATGTGATTAAAGGCTCTTTTCCTATGTCAAAAGTTTTAGTTTTCGAGGGTAATATCTACCTAGGTTGAAAAAATGAAGATATTAGACTATTTTATGATTGCAAATGGTAAAGAATGTGATTAAAGGCTCTTTTCCTATGTCAAAGTTTTAGTTTTCGAGGGTAATAGCTACGTATGTTGAAAAAATGAAGATATTAGACTATTTTATGACTGCAAATGGTAAAGAATGTGGTTAAAGGCACTTTTCCTATGTCAGAAGTTTTAGTTTTCGAGGGTAATAGCTACTTATGTTGAAAAAATGAAGATATTAGACTATTTTATGATTACAAATGGTAAAGAATGTGGTTAAAGGCTCTTTTGCTGTGTCAAAAGTTTTAGTTTTCGAGGGTAATAGCTACGTATGTTGAAAAAATGAAGATATTAGACTATTATATGATTGCACATGGTAAAGAATGTGATTAAAGGCTCTTTTCCTATGTCAAAAGTTTTAGTTTTCGAGGGTAATAGCTACGTATGTTGGAAAAATGAAGATATTAGACTATTTTATGATTGCACAAGGTAAAGAATTTGCTTAAAGGCTCTTTTCCTATGTCAAAAGTTTTAGTTTTCGAGGGTAATAGCTACGTATGTTGAAAAAAAGAAGATATTAGACTATTTTATGATTGCAAATGGTAAAGAATGTGATTAAAGGCTCTTTTCCTATGTCAAAAGTTTTAGTTTTCGAGGGTAATAGCTACGTATGTTGAAAAAATGAAGATATTAGACTATTTTATGATTGCAAATGGTAAAGAATGTGATTAAAGGCTCTTTTCCTATGTCAAAAGTTTTAGTTTTCGAGGGTAATAGCTACGTATGTTGGAAAAATGAAGATATTAGACAATTTTATGATTGCACATGGTAAAAAATGTGATTAAAGGCTCTTTTCCTATGTCAAAAGTTTTAGTTTTCGAGGGTAATAGCTACCTATGTTGAAAAAATGAAGATATTAGACTATTTTATGATTGCAAATGGTAAAGAATGTGATTAAAGGCTCTTTTCCTATGTCAAAAGTTTTAGTTTTCGAGGTTAATAGCTACGTATGTTGAAAAAATGAAGATATTAGACTATTTTATGATTGCAAATGGTAAAGAATGTGATTAAAGGCTCTTTTCCTATTCCAAAAGTTTTAGTTTTCGAGGGTAATAGCTACGTATGTTGAAAAAATGAAGATATTAGACGATTTTATGATTGCACATGGTAAAGAATGTGATTAAAGGCTCTTTTCCTATGTCAAAAGTTTTAGTTTTCGAGGGTAATAGCTACCTATGTTGAAAAAATGAAGATATTAGACTATTTTATGATTGCAAATGGTAAAGAATGTGATTAAAGGCTCTTTTCCTATGTCAAAAGTTTTAGTTTTCGAGGTTAATAGCTACGTATGTTGAAAAAATGAAGATATTAGACTATTTTATGATTGCAAATTGTAAAGAATGTGATTAAAGGCTCTTTTCCTATGTCAAAAGTTTTAGTTTTCGATGGTAATAGCTACGTATGTTGAAAAAATGAAGATATTAGACTATTTTATGATTGCAAATGGTAAAGAATGTGATTAAAGGCTCTTTTCCTATGTCAAAAGTTTTAGTTTTCGAGGGTAATAGCTATATATGTTGAAAAAATGAAGATATTAGACTATTTTATGATTGCACATGGTAAAGAATGTGATTAAAGGCTCTTTTCCTATTTCAAAAGTTTTAGTTTTCGAGGGTAATAGCTAGGTCTGTTGAAAAAATGAAGATAATAGACTATTATATGATTGCAAATGGTAAAGAATGTGATTAAAGGCTCTTTTCCTATTTCAAAAGTTTTGGTTTTTGAGGGTAATTGCTAAGTATGTTGAAAAAATGAAGATATTAGACAATTTTATGATTGCACATGGTAAAGAATTTGATTAAAAGCTCTTTTCCTATGTCAAAAGTTTTAGTTTTCGAGGGTAATATCTACCTAGGTTGAAAAAATGAAGATATTAGACTATTTTATGATTGCAAATGGTAAAGAATGTGATTAATTGCTCTTTTCCTATTTCAAAGTTTTAGTTTTCGAGGGTAATAGCTACGTATGTTGAAAAAATGAAGATATTAGACTATTTTATGATTGCAAATGGTAAAGAATGTGATTAAAGGCTCTTTTCCTATGTCAGAAGTTTTAGTTTTCGAGGGTAATAGCTACGTATGTTGAAAAAATTAAGATATTAGACTATTTTATGATTGCAAATGGTAAAGAATGTGCTTAAAGGCTCTTTTCCTATGTCAAAAGTTTTAGTTTTCGAGGGTAATATTTACGTATGTTGAAAAAATATAGATATTAGACTATTTTATGATTGTAAATGGTAAAGAATGTGATTAAAGGCTCTTTTCCTATGTCAAAAGTTTTAGTTTTCGAGGGTAATAGCTACATATGTTGAAAAAATGAAGATATTAGACTATTTTATGATTGCAAATGGTAAAGAATGTGATTAAAGGCTCTTTTCCTATGTCAAAAGTTTTAGTTTTCGAGGGTATTAGCTACGTATGTTGAAAAAATGAAGATATTAGACTATTTTATGATTGCACATGGTAAAGAATGTGATTAAAGGCCCTTTTCCTATTTCAAAAGTTTTAGTTTTCGAGGGTAATAGCTACGTATGTTGAAAAAATGAAGATATTAGACTATTTTATGATTGCACATGGTAAAGAATGTGATTAAAGGCTCTTTTCCTATTTCAAAAGTTTTAGTTTTCGAGGGTAATAGCTATGTATGTTGGAAAAATGAAAATATTAGACTATTTTATGATTGCACATGGTAAAGAATGTGCTTAAAGGCTCTTTTCCTATGTCAAAAGTTTTAATTTTCGAGGGTAATAGCTACGTATGTTGAAAAAATGAAGATATTAGACTATTTTATGATTGCAAATGGTAAAGAATGTGATTAAAGGCTCTTTTCCTATTCCAAAAGTTTTAGTTTTCGAGGGTAATAGCTACGTATGTTGAAAAAATGAAGATATTAGACTATTTTATGATTGCACATGGTAAAGAATGTGATTAAAGGCTCTTTTCCTATGTCAAAAGTTTTAGTTTTCGAGGGTAATAAATACGTATGTTGAAAAAATGAAGATATTAGACTATTTTATGATTGCAAATGGTAAAGAATGTGATTAAAGGCTCTTTTCCTATGTCAAAAGTTTTAGTTTTTGAAGGTAATAGCTACGTATGTTGAAAAAATGAAGATATTAGACTATTTTATGATTGCAAATTGTAAAGAATGTGATTAAAATATTACCATTAAAAGTATTTAATGGTAATATTTAATGGTATGATTGCAAATGGTAAAGAATGTGATTAAAGGCTCTTTTCCTATGTCAAAAGTTTTAGTTTTCAAGGGTAATAGCTACCTATGTTGAAAAAATGAAGATATTAGACTATTTTATGATTGCAAATGGTAAAGAATGTGATTAAAGGCTCTTTTCCTATGTCAAAAGTTTTAGTTTTCGAGGTTAATAGCTACGTATGTTGATAAAATGAAGATATTAGACTATTTTATGATTGCAAATTGTAAAGAATGTGATTAAAGGCTCTTTTTTTATGTCAAAAGTTTTAGTTTTCGAGGGTAATAGCTACGTATATTGAAAAAATGAAGATATTAGACTATTTTATGATTGCAAATGGTAAAGAATGTGATTAAAGGCTCTTTTCCTATGTCAAAAGTTTTAGTTTTTGAGGGTAATAAATACGTATGTTGAAAAAATGAAGATATTTGACAATTTTATGATTGCGCATGGTATAGAATGTGATTAAAAGCTCTTTTCCTATGTCAAAAGTTTTAGTTTTCGAGGGTAATAGCTACGTATGTTGAAAAAATGAAGATATTAGACTATTTTATGATTGCAAATGGTAAAGAATGTGATTAAAGGCTCTTTTCCTATTTCAAAATTTTTAGTTTTCGAGGGTAATAGCTACGTATGTTGAAAAAATGAAGATATTAGACTATTTTATAATTTCAAATGGTAAAGAATGGGATTAAAGGCTCTTTTCCTATGTCAAAAGTTTTAGTTTTTGAGGGTAATAAATACGTATGTTGAAAAAATGAAGATATTAGACTATTTTATGATTGCAAATGGTAAAGAATGTGATTAAAGGCTCTTTTCCTATGTCAAAAGTTTTAGTTTTTGAGGGTAATAGCTACGTATGTTGAAAAAATGAAGATATTAGACTATTTTATGATTGCAATTGGTAAAGAATGTGATTAAAGGCTCTTTTTCTATGTCAAGAGTTTTAGTTTTCGAGGGTAATAGCTACGTATGTTGAAAAAATGAAGATATTAGACTATTTTATGATTGCACATGGTAAAGATTGTGATTAAAGGCTCTTTTCCTATTTCAAAAGTTTTAGTTTTCGAGGGTAATAGCTACGTATGTTGAAAAAATGAAGATATTCGACTATTTTATGATTGCACATGGTAAAGAATGTGATTAAAGGCTCTTTTCCTATTTCAAAAGTTTTAGTTTTCGAGGGTAATAGCTACGTATGTTGAAAAAATGAAGATATTAGACTATTTTATGATTGAAAATGGTAAAGAATGTGATTAAAGGCTCTTTTCCTATGTCAAAAGTTTTAGTTTTCGAGGATAATATTTACGTATGTTGAAAAAATGAAGATATTAGACTATTTTATGATTGCAAATGAGAAAGAATGTGATTAAAGGCTCTTTTCCTATTTCAAAAGTTTTAGTTTTCGAGGGTAATAGCTACGTATGTTGAAAAAATGAAGATATTAGACTATTTTATGATTGCAAATGGTAAAGAATGTGATTAAAGGCTCTTTTCCTATTTCAAAAGTTTTGGTTTTTGAGGGTAATTGCTAAGTATGCTGAAAAAATGAAGATATTAGACAATTTTATGATTGCACATGGTAAAGAATGTGATTAAAGGCTCTTTTCCTATGTCAAAAGTTTTAGTTTTCGAGGGTAATATCTACCTAGGTTGAAAAAATGAAGATATTAGACTATTTTATGATTGCAAATGGTAAAGAATGTGATTAAAGGCTCTTTTCCTATGTCAAAGTTTTAGTTTTCGAGGGTAATAGCTACGTATGTTGAAAAAATGAAGATATTAGACTATTTTATGACTGCAAATGGTAAAGAATGTGGTTAAAGGCACTTTTCCTATGTCAGAAGTTTTAGTTTTCGAGGGTAATAGCTACGTATGTTGAAAAAATGAATATATTAAACTATTTTATGATTACAAATGGTAAAGAATGTGGTTAAAGGCTCTTTTCCTGTGTCAAAAGTTTTAGTTTTCGAGGGTAATTGCTACGTATGTTGAAAAAATGAAGATATTAGACTATTATATGATTGCACTTGGTAAAGAATGTGATTAAAGGCTCTTTTCCTATGTCAAAAGTTTTAGTTTTTGAGGGTAATAGCTAAGTATGTTGGAAAAATGAAGATATTAGACTATTTTATGATTGCACAAGGTAAAGAATTTGCTTAAAGGCTCTTTTCCTATGTCAAAAGTTTTAGTTTTCGAGGGTAATAGCTACGTATGTTGAAAAAATGAAGATATTAGACTATTTTATGATTGCAAATGGTAAAGAATGTGATTAAAGGCTCTTTTCCTATGTCAAAAGTTTTAGTTTTCGAGGGTAATAGCTACGTATGTTGAAAAAATGAAGATATTAGACTATTTTATGATTGCAAATGGTAAAGAATGTGATTAAAGGCTCTTTTCCTATGTCAAAAGTTTTAGTTTTCGAGGGTAATAGCTACGTATGTTGGAAAAATGAAGATATTAGACTATTTTATGATTGCACATGGTAAAGAATGTGCTTAAAGGCTCTTTTCCTATGTCAAAAGTTTTAGTTTTCGAGGGTAATAACTACTTATGTTGGAAAAATATAGATATTAGACTATTTTATGATTGCAAATGGTAAAGAATGTGATTAAAGGCTCTTTTCCTATGTCAAAAGTTTTAGTTTTCGAGGGTAATAGCTACATATGTTGAAAAAATGAAGATATTAGACTATTTTATGATTGCAAATGGTAAAGAATGTGATTAAAGGCTCTTTTCCTATGTCAAAAGTTTTAGTTTTCGAGGGTATTAGCTACGTATGTTGAAAAAATGAAGATATTAGACTATTTTATGATTGCACATGGTAAAGAATGTGATTAAAGGCCCTTTTCATATTTCAAAAGTTTTAGTTTTCGAGGGTAATAGATACGTATGTTGAAAAAATGAAGATATTAGACTATTTTATGATTGCACATGGTAAAGAATGTGATTAAAGGCTCTTTTCCTATGTCAAAAGTTTTAGTTTTCGAGGGTAATAGCTACGTATGTTGAAAAAATGAAGATATTA
>NW_027064441.1:0-26238 GCF_032884065.1 Artemia franciscana
AACTAAAACTTTTGTCATAGGAAAAGAGCCTTTAATCACATTCTTTACCATTTGCAATCATAAAATAGTCTAATATCTTCATTTTTTCAACATACGTAGCTATTACCCTCGAAAACTAAAACTTTTGACATAGGAAAAGAGCCTTTAATCACATTCGTTACCATTTGCAATTATAAAATAGTCTAATATCTTCATTTTTTCAACATACGTAGCTATTACCCTCGAAAACTAAAACTTTTGAAATAGGAAAAGAGCCTTTAATCACATTCTTTACCATTTGCTTTCATAAAATAGTCTAATATCTTCATTTTTTCAACATACGTAGCTATTACCCTCGAAAACTAAAACTTTTGAAATAGGAAAAGAGCCTTTAATCACATTCTTTACCATTTGCAATTATAAAATAGTCTAATATCTTCATTTTTTCAACATACGTAGCTATTACCCTCGAAAACTAAAACTTTTGACATAGGAAAAGAGCCTTTAATCACATTCTTTACCATTTGCAATCATAAAATAGTCTAATATCTTCATTTTTTCAACATACGTAGCTATTACCCTCGAAAACTAAAACTTTTGACATAGGAAAAGAGCCTTTAATCACATTCTTTACCATGTGCAATCATAAAATAGTCTAATATCTTCATTTTTCCAACATACGTAGCTATTACCCTCGAAAACTAAAACTTTTGACATAGGAAAAGAGTCTTTAATCACATTCTTTACCATTTGCAATCATAAAATAGTCTAATATCTTAATTTTTTCAACATACGTAGCTATTACCCTCGAAAACTAAAACTTTTGACATAGGAAAAGAGCCTTTAAGCACTTTCTTTACCATGTGCAATCATAAAATAGTCTAATATCTTCATTTTTCCAGCATACGTAGCTATTACCCTCAAAAACTAAAACTTTTGCCATAGGAAAAGAGCCTTTAAGCACATTCTTTACCATGTGCAATCATAAAATAGTCTAATATCTTCATTTTTCCAACATACGTAGCTATTACCCTCGAAAACTAAAACTTTTGAAATAGGAAAAGAGCCTTTAATCACATTCTTTACCATTTGCTTTCATAAAATAGTCTAATATCTTCATTTTTTCAACATACGTAGCTATTACCCTCGAAAACTAAAACTTTTGACATAGGAAAAGAGCCTTTAATCACATTCTTTACCATGTGCAATCATAAAATAGTCTAATATCTTCATTTTTCCAACATACATAGGTATTACCCTCGAAAACTTAAACTTTTGAAATAGGAAAAGAGCCTTTAATTACATTCTTTACCATGTGCAATCATAAAATAGTCTAATATCTTAATTTTTTCAACATACGTGGCTATTACCCTCGAAAACTAAAACTTTTGACATAGGAAAAGAGCCTTTAATCACATTCTTTACCATTTGCAATCATAAAATAGTCTAATATCTTCATTTTTTCAACATACGCAGCTATTACCCTCGAAAACTAAAACTTTTGACATAGGAAAAGAGCCTTTAATCATATTCTTTACCATGTGCAATCATAAAATAGTCTAATATCTTCATTTTTCCAGCATACGTAGCTATTACCCTCGAAAACTAAAACTTTTGCCATAGGAAAAGAGCCTTTAAGCACATTCTTTACCATGTGCAATCATAAAATAGTCTAATATCTTCATTTTTCCAACATACGTAGCTATTACCCTCGAAAACTAAGACTTTTGACATAGGAAAAGAGCCTTTAATCACATTCGTTACCATTTGCAATTATAAAATAGTCTAATATCTTCATTTTTTCAACTTACGTAGCTATTACCCTCGAAAACTAAAACTTTTGACATAGGAAAAGAGCCTTTAATCACATTCTTTACCATGTGCAATTATAAAATAGTCTAATATCTTCATTTTTCCAACATACATAGGTATTACCCTCGAAAACTTAAACTTTTGAAATAGGAAAAGAGCCTTTAATCACATTCTTTACCATGTGCAATCATAAAATAGTCTTCATTTTTTCAACATACGTGGCTATTACCCTCGAAAACTAAAACTTTTGACATAGGAAAAGAGCCTTTAATCACATTCTTTACCATTTGCAATCATAAAATAGTCTAATATCTTCTTTTTTTCAACATACGTAGCTATTACCCTCGAAAACTAAAACTTTTGACATAGGAAAAGAGCCTTTAATCATATTCTTTACCATGTGCAATCATAAAATAGTCTAATATCTTCATTTTTCCAGCATACGTAGCTATTACCCTCGAAAACTAAAACTTTTGACATAGGAAAAGAGCCTTTAATCACATTCTTTACCATGTGCAATCATAAAATAGTCTAATATCTTCATTTTTTCAACATACGTAGCTATTACCCTTGAAAACTAAAACTTTTGAAATATGAAAAGAGCCTTTAAGCACTTTCTTTACCATGTGCAATCATAAAATAGTCTAATATCTTCATTTTTTCAACATACGTAGCTATTACCCTGGAAAACTAAAACTTTTGAAATAGGAAAAGAGCCTTTGAGCACTTTCTTTACCATGTGCAATCATAAAATAGTCTAATATCTTCATTTTTCCAACATACGTAGCTATTACCCTCGAAAACTAAAACTTTTGCTATAGGAAAAGAGCCTTTAAGCACATTCTTTACCATGTGCAATTATAAAATAGTCTAATATCTTCATTTTTTCAACATACGTAGCTATTACCTTCGAAAACTAAAACTTTTGACATAGGAAAAGAGCCTTTAATCACATTCTTTACCATTTGCAATTATAAAATAGTCTAATATCTTCATTTTTTCAACATACGTAGCTATTACCCTCGAAAACTAAAACTTTTGCCATAGGAAAAGAGCCTTTAAGCACATTCTTTACCATTTGCAATCATAAAATAGTCTAATATCTTGATTTTTTCAACATACGTAGCTATTACCCTCGAAAACTAAAACTTTTGCCATAGGAAAAGAGCCTTTAATCACATTCTTTACCATGTGCAATCATAAAATAGTCTAATATCTTCATTTTTCCAACATACGTAGCTATTACCCTCGAAAACTAAAACTTTTGCCATAGGAAAAGAGCCTTTAAGCACATTCTTTACCATGTGCAATTATAAAATAGTCTAATATCTTCATTTTTTCAACGTACGTAGCTATTACCTTCGAAAACTAAAACTTTTGACATAGGAAAAGAGCCTTTAATCACATTCTTTACCATTTGCAATTATAAAATAGTCTAATATCTTCATTTTTCCAACATACGTAGCTATTACCCTCGAAAACTAAGACTTTTGACATAGGAAAAGAGCCTTTAATCACATTCGTTACCATTTGCAATTATAAAATAGTCTAATATCTTCATTTTTTCAACATACGTAGCTATTACCCTTGAAAACTAAAACTTTTGAAATAGGAAAAGAGCCTTTAAGCACTTTCTTTACCATGTGCAATCATAAAATAGTCTAATATCTTCATTTTTCCAACATACGTAGCTATTACCCTCGAAAACTAAAACTTTTGCCATAGGAAAAGAGCCTTTAAGCACATTCTTTACCATGTGCAATTATAAAATAGTCTAATATCTTCATTTTTTCAACATACGTAGCTATTACCTTCGAAAACTAAAACTTTTGACATAGGAAAAGAGCCTTTAATCACATTCTTTACCATTTGCAATTATAAAATAGTCTAATATCTTCATTTTTTCAACATACGTAGCTATTACCCTCGAAAACTAAAACTTTTGCCATAGGAAAAGAGCCTTTAAGCACATTCTTTACCATTTGCAATCATAAAATAGTCTAATATCTTGATTTTTTTCAACATACGTAGCTATTACCCTCGAAAACTAAACTTTTGCCATAGGAAAAGAGCCTTTAAGCACTTTCTTTACCATGTGCAATCATAAAATAGTCTAATATCTTCATTTTTCCAGCATACGTAGCTATTACCCTCGAAAACTAAAACTTTTGCCATAGGAAAAGAGCCTTTAAGCACATTCTTTACCATGTGCAATCATAAAATAGTCTAATATCTTCATTTTTCTAACATACGTAGCTATTACCCTCGAAAACTAAAACTTTTGAAATAGGAAAAGAGCCTTTAATCACATTCTTTACCATTTGCAATCATAAAATAGTCTAATATCTTCATTTTTTCAACATAAGTAGCTATTACCCTCGAAAACTAAAACTTTTGACATAGGGAAAGAGCCTTTAATCACATTCTTTACCATTTGCAATCATAAAATAGTCTAATATCTTCATTTTTTCAACATACGTAGCTATTACCCTCGAAAACTAAATTTTTTGACATAGGAAAAGAGCCTTTAATCACATTCGTTACCATTTGCAATTATAAAATAGTCTAATATCTTCATTTTTTCAACATACGTAGCTATTACCCTCGAAAACTAAAACTTTTGAAATAGGAAAAGAGCCTTTAAGCACTTTCTTTACCATGTGCAATCATAAAATAGTCTAATATCTTCATTTTTCCAACATACGTAGCTATTACCCTCGAAAACTAAAACTTTTGACATAGGAAAAGAGCCTTTAATCACATTCTTTTCCATGTTCAATCATAAAATAGTCTAATATCTTCATTTTTCCAACATACGTAGCTATTACCCTCGAAAACTAAGACTTTTGACATAGGAAAAGAGCCTTTAATCACATTCGTTACCATTTGCAATTATAAAATAGTCTAATATCTTCATTTTTTCAACTTACGTAGCTATTACCCTCGAAAACTAAAACTTTTGACATAGGAAAAGAGCCTTTAATCACATTCTTTACCATATGCAATCATAAAATAGTCTAATATCTTCATTTTTCCAACATACATAGGTATTACCCTCGAAAACTTAAACTTTTGAAATAGGAAAAGAGCCTTTAATCACATTCTTTACCATGTGCAATCATAAAATAGTCTTCATTTTTTCAACATACGTGGCTATTACCCTCGAAAACTAAAACTTTTGACATAGGAAAAGAGCCTTTAATCACATTCTTTACCATTTGCAATCATAAAATAGTCTAATATCTTCTTTTTTTCAACATACGTAGCTATTACCCTCGAAAACTAAAACTTTTGACATAGGAAAAGAGCCTTTAATCATATTCTTTACCATGTGCAATCATAAAATAGTCTAATATCTTCATTTTTCCAGCATACGTAGCTATTACCCTCGAAAACTAAAACTTTTGACATAGGAAAAGAGCCTTTAATCACATTCTTTACCATGTGCAATCATAAAATAGTCTAATATCTTCATTTTTTCAACATACGTAGCTATTACCCTTGAAAACTAAAACTTTTGAAATATGAAAAGAGCCTTTAAGCACTTTCTTTACCATGTGCAATCATAAAATAGTCTAATATCTTCATTTTTTCAACATACGTAGCTATTACCCTGGAAAACTAAAACTTTTGAAATAGGAAAAGAGCCTTTGAGCACTTTCTTTACCATGTGCAATCATAAAATAGTCTAATATCTTCATTTTTCCAACATACGTAGCTATTACCCTCGAAAACTAAAACTTTTGCTATAGGAAAAGAGCCTTTAAGCACATTCTTACCATGTGCAATTATAAAATAGTCTAATATCTTCATTTTTTCAACATACGTAGCTATTACCTTCGAAAACTAAAACTTTTGACATAGGAAAAGAGCCTTTAATCACATTCTTTACCATTTGCAATTATAAAATAGTCTAATATCTTCATTTTTTCAACATACGTAGCTATTACCCTCGAAAACTAAAACTTTTGCCATAGGAAAAGAGCCTTTAAGCACATTCTTTACCATTTGCAATCATAAAATAGTCTAATATCTTGATTTTTTCAACATACGTAGCTATTACCCTCGAAAACTAAAACTTTTGCCATAGGAAAAGAGCCTTTAAGCACTTTCTTTACCATGTGCAATCATAAAATAGTCTAATATCTTCATTTTTCCAGCATACGTAGCTATTACCCTCGAAAACTAAAACTTTTGCCATAGGAAAAGAGCCTTTAAGCACATTCTTTACCATGTGCAATCATAAAATAGTCTAATATCTTCATTTTTCCAACATACGTAGCTATTACCCTCGAAAACTAAAACTTTTGAAATAGGAAAAGAGCCTTTAATCACATTCTTTACCATTTGCAATCATAGAATAGTCTAATATCTTCATTTTTTCAACATAACTAGCTATTACCCTCGAAAACTAAAACTTTTGACATAGGGAAAGAGCCTTTAATCACATTCTTTACCATTTGCAATCATAAAATAGTCTAATATCTTCATTTTTTCAACATACGTAGCTATTACCCTCGAAAACTAAAACTTTTGACATAGGAAAAGAGCCTTTAATCACATTCGTTACCATTTGCAATTATAAAATAGTCTAATATCTTCATTTTTTCAACATACGTAGATATTACCCTCGAAAACTAAAACTTTTGAAATAGGAAAAGAGCCTTTAAGCACTTTCTTTACCATGTGCAATCATAAAATAGTCTAATATCTTCATTTTTCCAACATACGTAGCTATTACCCTCGAAAACTAAAACTTTTGACATAGGAAAAGAGCCTTTAATGACATTCTTTACCATGTTCAATCATAAATTAGTCTAATATCTTCATTTTTCCAACATACGTAGCTATTACCCTCGAAAACTAAGACTTTTGACATAGGAAAAGAGCCTTTAATCACATTCGTTACCATTTGCAATTATAAAATAGTCTAATATCTTCATTTTTTCAACATACGTAGCTATTACCCTCGAAAACTAAAACTTTTGACATAGGAAAAGAGCCTTTAATCACATTCTTTACCATGTGCAATCATAAAATAGTCTAATATCTTCATTTTTCAACATACGTAGCTATTACCCTCGAAAACTAAAACTTTTGACATAGGAAAAGAGCCTTTAATCACATTCTTTACCATTTGCAATCATAAAATAGTCTAATATCTTCATTTTTTCAACATACGTAGCTATTACCCTCGAAAACTAAAACTTTTGAAATAGGAAAAGAGCCTTTAATCACATTCTTTACCATTTGCAATCATAAAATAGTCTAATATCTTCATTTTTTCAACATACGTAGCTATTACCCTCGAAAACTAAAACTTTTGACATAGGAAAAGAGCCTTTAATCATATTCTTTACCATGTGCAATCATAAAATAGTCTAATATCTTCACTTTTTCCGCATACGTAGCTATTACCCTCGAAAACTAAAACTTTTGAAATAGGAAAAGAGCCTTTAATCACATTCTTTACCATTTGCAATCATAAAATAGTCTAATATCTTCATTTTTCAACATACGTAGCTATTACCCTCGAAAACTAAAACTTTTGAAATAGGAAAAGAGCCTTTAATCACATTCTTTACCATTTGCAATCATAAAATAGTCTAATATCTTCATTTTTTCAACATACGTAGCTATTACCCTCGAAAACTAAAACTTTTGTCATAGGAAAAGAGCCTTTAATCACATTCTTTACCATTTGCAATCATAAAATAGTCTAATATCTTCATTTTTTCAACATACGTAGCTATTACCCTCGAAAACTAAAACTTTTGACATAGGAAAAGAGCCTTTAATCACATTCTTTACCATTTGCAATTATAAAATAGTCTAATATCTTCATTTTTTCAACATACGTAGCTATTACCCTCGAAAACTAAAACTTTTGAAATAGGAAAAGAGCCTTTAATCACATTCTTTACCATTTGCAATCATAAAATAGTCTAATATCTTCATTTTTTCAACATACGTAGCTATTACCCTCGAAAACTAAAACTTTTGACATAGGAAAAGAGCCTTTAATCACATTCTTTACCATTTGCAATCATAAAATAGTCTAATATCTTCATTTTTTCAACATACGTAGCTATTACCCTCGAAAACTAAAACTTTTGACATAGGAAAAGAGCCTTTAATCACATTCTTTACCATTTGCAATCATAAAATAGTCTAATATCTTCATTTTTTCAACATACGTAGCTATTACCCTCGAAAACTAAAACTTTTGACATAGGAAAAGAGCCTTTAATCACATTCTTTACCATTTGCAATCATAAAATAGTCTAATATCTTCATTTTTTTCAACATACGTAGCTATTACCCTCGAAAACTAAAACTTTTGACATAGGAAAAGAGCCTTTAATCACATTCTTTACCATTTGCAATCATAAAATAGTCTAATATCTTCATTTTTTCAACATACGTAGCTATTACCCTCGAAAACTAAAACTTTTGACATAGGAAAAGAGCCTTTAAGCACTTCTTTACCATTTGCAATCATAAAATAGTCTAATATCTTCATTTTTTCCAGCATACGTAGCTATTACCCTCGAAAACTAAAACTTTTGATAGGAAAAGAGCCTTTAATCACATTCTTTACCATGTGCAATCATAAAATAGTCTAATATCTTCATTTTTTCAACATACGTAGCTATTACCCTCGAAAACTAAAACTTTTGAAATAGGAAAAGAGCCTTTAATCACATTCTTTACCATTTGCAATCATAAAATAGTCTAATATCTTCATTTTTTCAACATACGTAGCTATTACCCTCGAAAACTAAAACTTTTGACATAGGAAAAGAGCCTTTAATCACATTCTTTACCATGTGCAATCATAAAATAGTCTAATATCTTCATTTTTCAACATACGTAGCTATTACCCTCGAAAACTAAAACTTTTGAAATAGGAAAAGAGCCTTTAATCACATTCTTTACCATGTGCAATCATAAAATAGTCTAATATCTTCATTTTTTCAACATACGTAGCTATTACCCTCGAAAACTAAAACTTTTGACATAGGAAAAGAGCCTTTAATCACATTCTTTACCATTTGCAATCATAAAATAGTCTAATATCTTCATTTTTTCAACATACGTAGCTATTACCCTCGAAAACTAAAACTTTTGACATAGGAAAAGAGCCTTTAATCACATTCTTTACCATGTGCAATCATAAAATAGTCTAATATCTTCATTTTTTCAACATACGTAGCTATTACCCTCGAAAACTAAAACTTTTGACCATAGGAAAAGAGCCTTTAATCACATTCTTTACCATTTGCAATCATAAAATAGTCTAATATCTTCATTTTTTCCACATACGTAGCTATTACCTCGAAAACTAAAACTTTTGACATAGGAAAAGAGCCTTTAATCACATTCTTTACCATTTGCAATCATAAAATAGTCTAATATCTTCATTTTTTCAACATACGTAGCTATTACCCTCGAAAACTAAAACTTTTGAAATAGGAAAAGAGCCTTTAATCACATTCTTTACCATGTGCAATCATAAAATAGTCTAATATCTTCATTTTTTCAACATACGTAGCTATTACCCTCGAAAACTAAAACTTTTGACATAGGAAAAGAGCCTTTAATCACATTCTTTACCATTTGCAATCATAAAATAGTCTAATATCTTCATTTTTTCAACATACGTAGCTATTACCCTCGAAAACTAAAACTTTTGAAATAGGAAAAGAGCCTTTAATCACATTCTTTACCATTTGCAATCATAAAATAGTCTAATATCTTCATTTTTTCAACATACGTAGCTATTACCCTCGAAAACTAAAACTTTTGCATAGGAAAAGAGCCTTTAATCACATTCTTTACCATTTGCAATCATAAAATAGTCTAATATCTTCATTTTTTCAACATACGTAGCTATTACCCTCGAAAACTAAAACTTTTGAAATAGGAAAAGAGCCTTTAATCACATTCTTTACCATTTGCAATCATAAAATAGTCTAATATCTTCATTTTTTCAACATACATAGCTATTACCCTCGAAAACTAAAACTTTTGACATAGGAAAAGAGCCTTTAATCACATTCTTTACCATTTGCAATCATAAAATAGTCTAATATCTTCATTTTTTCAACATACGTAGCTATTACCCTCGAAAACTAAAACTTTTGACATAGGAAAAGAGCCTTTAATCACATTCTTTACCATGTGCAATCATAAAATAGTCTAATATCTTCATTTTTTCAACATACGTAGCTATTACCCTCGAAAACTAAAACTTTTGACATAGGAAAAGAGCCTTTAATCACATTCTTTACCATTTGCAATCATAAAATAGTCTAATATCTTCATTTTTTCAACATACGTAGCTATTACCCTCGAAAACTAAAACTTTTGACATAGGAAAAGAGCCTTTAATCACATTCTTTACCATTTGCAATCATAAAATAGTCTAATATCTTCATTTTTTCAACATACGTAGCTATTACCCTCGAAAACTAAAACTTTTGACATAGGAAAAGAGCCTTTAATCACATTCTTTACCATTTGCAATCATAAAATAGTCTAATATCTTCATTTTTTCAACATACGTAGCTATTACCCTCGAAAACTAAAACTTTTGAAATAGGAAAAGAGCCTTTAATCACATTCTTTACCATTTGCAATCATAAAATAGTCTAATATCTTCATTTTTTCAACATACGTAGCTATTACCCTCGAAAACTAAAACTTTTGACATAGGAAAAGAGCCTTTAATCACATTCTTTACCATTTGCAATCATAAAATAGTCTAATATCTTCATTTTTTCAACATACGTAGCTATTACCCTCGAAAACTAAAACTTTTGAAATAGGAAAAGAGCCTTTAATCACATTCTTTACCATTTGCAATCATAAAATAGTCTAATATCTTCATTTTTTCAACATACGTAGCTATTACCCTCGAAAACTAAAACTTTTGACATAGGAAAAGAGCCTTTAATCACATTCTTTACCATTTGCAATCATAAAATAGTCTAATATCTTCATTTTTTCAACATACGTAGCTATTACCCTCGAAAACTAAAACTTTTGACATAGGAAAAGAGCCTTTAATCACATTCTTTACCATTTGCAATCATAAAATAGTCTAATATCTTCATTTTTTCAACATACGTAGCTATTACCCTCGAAAACTAAAACTTTTGACATAGGAAAAGAGCCTTTAATCACATTCTTTACCATTTGCAATCATAAAATAGTCTAATATCTTCATTTTTTCAACATACGTAGCTATTACCCTCGAAAACTAAAACTTTTGACATAGGAAAAGAGCCTTTAATCACATTCTTTACCATTTGCAATCATAAAATAGTCTAATATCTTCATTTTTTCAACATACGTAGCTATTACCCTCGAAAACTAAAACTTTTGAAATAGGAAAAGAGCCTTTAATCACATTCTTTACCATTTGCAATCATAAAATAGTCTAATATCTTCATTTTTTCAACATACGTAGCTATTACCCTCGAAAACTAAAACTTTTGAAATAGGAAAAGAGCCTTTAATCACATTCTTTACCATTTGCAATCATAAAATAGTCTAATATCTTCATTTTTTCAACATACGTAGCTATTACCCTCGAAAACTAAAACTTTTGAAATAGGAAAAGAGCCTTTAATCACATTCTTTACCATTTGCAATCATAAAATAGTCTAATATCTTCATTTTTTCAACATACGTAGCTATTACCCTCGAAAACTAAAACTTTTGAAATAGGAAAAGAGCCTTTAATCACATTCTTTACCATGTGCAATCATAAAATAGTCTAATATCTTCATTTTTTCAACATACGTAGCTATTACCCTCGAAAACTAAAACTTTTGAAATAGGAAAAGAGCCTTTAATCACATTCTTTACCATGTGCAATCATAAAATAGTCTAATATCTTCATTTTTTCAACATACGTAGCTATTACCCTCGAAAACTAAAACTTTTGATAGGAAAAGAGCCTTTAATCACATTCTTTACCATTTGCAATCATAAAATAGTCTAATATCTTCATTTTTTCAACATACGTAGCTATTACCCTCGAAAACTAAAACTTTTGATAGGAAAAGAGCCTTTAATCACATTCTTTACCATTTGCAATCATAAAATAGTCTAATATCTTCATTTTTTCCACATACGTAGCTATTACCCTCGAAAACTAAAACTTTTGACATAGGAAAAGAGCCTTTAATCACATTCTTTACCATTTGCAATCATAAAATAGTCTAATATCTTCATTTTTTCAACATACGTAGCTATTACCCTCGAAAACTAAAACTTTTGAAATAGGAAAAGAGCCTTTAATCACATTCTTTACCATTTGCAATCATAAAATAGTCTAATATCTTCATTTTTTCAACATACGTAGCTATTACCCTCGAAAACTAAAACTTTTGAATAGGAAAAGAGCCTTTAATCACATTCTTTACCATTTGCAATCATAAAATAGTCTAATATCTTCATTTTTTCAACATACGTAGCTATTACCCTCGAAAACTAAAACTTTTGACAAGGAAAAGAGCCTTTAATCACATTCTTTACCATGTGCAATCATAAAATAGTCTAATATCTTCATTTTTTCCAACATACGTAGCTATTACCCTCGAAAACTAAAACTTTTGACATAGGAAAAGAGCCTTTAATCACATTCTTTACCATTTGCAATCATAAAATAGTCTAATATCTTCATTTTTTCAACATACGTAGCTATTACCCTCGAAAACTAAAACTTTTGAAATAGGAAAAGAGCCTTTAATCACATTCTTTACCATGTGCAATCATAAAATAGTCTAATATCTTCATTTTTTCAACATACGTAGCTATTACCCTCGAAAACTAAAACTTTTGACATAGGAAAAGAGCCTTTAATCACATTCTTTACCATTTGCAATCATAAAATAGTCTAATATCTTCATTTTTTCAACATACGTAGCTATTACCCTCGAAAACTAAAACTTTTGACATAGGAAAAGAGCCTTTAATCACATTCTTTACCATTTGCAATCATAAAATAGTCTAATATCTTCATTTTTTCAACATACGTAGCTATTACCCTCGAAAACTAAAACTTTTGACATAGGAAAAGAGCCTTTAATCACATTCTTTACCATGTGCAATCATAAAATAGTCTAATATCTTCATTTTTTCAACATACGTAGCTATTACCCTCGAAAACTAAAACTTTTGATAGGAAAAGAGCCTTTAATCACATTCTTTACCATGTGCAATCATAAAATAGTCTAATATCTTCATTTTTTCAACATACGTAGCTATTACCCTCGAAAACTAAAACTTTTGAAATAGGAAAAGAGCCTTTAATCACATTCTTTACCATTTGCAATCATAAAATAGTCTAATATCTTCATTTTTTCAACATACGTAGCTATTACCCTCGAAAACTAAAACTTTTGAAATAGGAAAAGAGCCTTTAATCACATTCTTTACCATTTGCAATCATAAAATAGTCTAATATCTTCATTTTTTCAACATACGTAGCTATTACCCTCGAAAACTAAAACTTTTGAAATAGGAAAAGAGCCTTTAATCACATTCTTTACCATTTGCAATCATAAAATAGTCTAATATCTTCATTTTTTCAACATACGTAGCTATTACCCTCGAAAACTAAAACTTTTGACATAGGAAAAGAGCCTTTAATCACATTCTTTACCATTTGCAATCATAAAATAGTCTAATATCTTCATTTTTTCAACATACGTAGCTATTACCCTCGAAAACTAAAACTTTTGACATAGGAAAAGAGCCTTTAATCACATTCTTTACCATTTGCAATCATAAAATAGTCTAATATCTTCATTTTTTCAACATACGTAGCTATTACCCTCGAAAACTAAAACTTTTGACATAGGAAAAGAGCCTTTAATCACATTCTTTACCATTTGCAATCATAAAATAGTCTAATATCTTCATTTTTTCAACATACGTAGCTATTACCCTCGAAAACTAAAACTTTTGACATAGGAAAAGAGCCTTTAATCACATTCTTTACCATTTGCAATCATAAAATAGTCTAATATCTTCATTTTTTCAACATACGTAGCTATTACCCTCGAAAACTAAAACTTTTGAAATAGGAAAAGAGCCTTTAATCACATTCTTTACCATTTGCAATCATAAAATAGTCTAATATCTTCATTTTTTCAACATACGTAGCTATTACCCTCGAAAACTAAAACTTTTGAAATAGGAAAAGAGCCTTTAATCACATTCTTTACCATTTGCAATCATAAAATAGTCTAATATCTTCATTTTTTCAACATACGTAGCTATTACCCTCGAAAACTAAAACTTTTGAAATAGGAAAAGAGCCTTTAATCACATTCTTTACCATTTGCAATCATAAAATAGTCTAATATCTTCATTTTTTCAACATACGTAGCTATTACCCTCGAAAACTAAAACTTTTGAAATAGGAAAAGAGCCTTTAATCACATTCTTTACCATTTGCAATCATAAAATAGTCTAATATCTTCATTTTTTCAACATACGTAGCTATTACCCTCGAAAACTAAAACTTTTGAAATAGGAAAAGAGCCTTTAATCACATTCTTTACCATGTGCAATCATAAAATAGTCTAATATCTTCATTTTTTCAACATACGTAGCTATTACCCTCGAAAACTAAAACTTTTGAAATAGGAAAAGAGCCTTTAATCACATTCTTTACCATGTGCAATCATAAAATAGTCTAATATCTTCATTTTTTCAACATACGTAGCTATTACCCTCGAAAACTAAAACTTTTGAAATAGGAAAAGAGCCTTTAATCACATTCTTTACCATTTGCAATCATAAAATAGTCTAATATCTTCATTTTTTCAACATACGTAGCTATTACCCTCGAAAACTAAAACTTTTGAAATAGGAAAAGAGCCTTTAATCACATTCTTTACCATTTGCAATCATAAAATAGTCTAATATCTTCATTTTTTCAACATACGTAGCTATTACCCTCGAAAACTAAAACTTTTGAAATAGGAAAAGAGCCTTTAATCACATTCTTTACCATTTGCAATCATAAAATAGTCTAATATCTTCATTTTTTCAACATACGTAGCTATTACCCTCGAAAACTAAAACTTTTGAAATAGGAAAAGAGCCTTTAATCACATTCTTTACCATGTGCAATCATAAAATAGTCTAATATCTTCATTTTTTCAACATACGTAGCTATTACCCTCGAAAACTAAAACTTTTGACATAGGAAAAGAGCCTTTAATCACATTCTTTACCATTTGCAATCATAAAATAGTCTAATATCTTCATTTTTTCCAACATACGTAGCTATTACCCTCGAAAACTAAAACTTTTGAAATAGGAAAAGAGCCTTTAATCACATTCTTTACCATTTGCAATCATAAAATAGTCTAATATCTTCATTTTTTCAACAACGTAGCTATTACCCTCGAAAACTAAAACTTTTGAAATAGGAAAAGAGCCTTTAATCACATTCTTTACCATGTGCAATCATAAAATAGTCTAATATCTTCATTTTTTCAACATACGTAGCTATTACCCTCGAAAACTAAAACTTTTGAAATAGGAAAAGAGCCTTTAATCACATTCTTTACCATTTGCAATCATAAAATAGTCTAATATCTTCATTTTTTCAACATACGTAGCTATTACCCTCGAAAACTAAAACTTTTGACATAGGAAAAGAGCCTTTAATCACATTCTTTACCATTTGCAATCATAAAATAGTCTAATATCTTCATTTTTTCAACATACGTAGCTATTACCCTCGAAAACTAAAACTTTTGACATAGGAAAAGAGCCTTTAATCACATTCTTTACCATGTGCAATCATAAAATTGTCTAATATCTTCATTTTTTCAACATACGTAGCTATTACCCTCGAAAACTAAAACTTTTGAAATAGGAAAAGAGCCTTTAATCACATTCTTTACCATTTGCAATCATAAAATAGTCTAATATCTTCATTTTTTCAACATACGTAGCTATTACCCTCGAAAACTAAAACTTTTGAAATAGGAAAAGAGCCTTTAATCACATTCTTTACCATTTGCAATCATAAAATAGTCTAATATCTTCATTTTTTCAACATACGTAGCTATTACCCTCGAAAACTAAAACTTTTGACATAGGAAAAGAGCCTTTAATCACATTCTTTACCATTGCAATCATAAAATAGTCTAATATCTTCATTTTTTCAACATACGTAGCTATTACCCTCGAAAACTAAAACTTTTGAAATAGGAAAAGAGCCTTTAATCACATTCTTTACCATGTGCAATCATAAAATAGTCTAATATCTTCATTTTTTCAACATACGTAGCTATTACCCTCGAAAACTAAAACTTTTGACATAGGAAAAGAGCCTTTAATCACATTCTTTACCATTTGCAATCATAAAATAGTCTAATATCTTCATTTTTTCAACATACGTAGCTATTACCCTCGAAAACTAAAACTTTTGAAATAGGAAAAGAGCCTTTAATCACATTCTTTACCATTGCAATCATAAAATAGTCTAATATCTTCATTTTTTCAACATACGTAGCTATTACCCTCGAAAACTAAACTTTTGAAATAGGAAAAGAGCCTTTAATCACATTCTTTACCATTTGCAATCATAAAATAGTCTAATATCTTCATTTTTTCAACATACGTAGCTATTACCCTCGAAAACTAAAACTTTTGAAATAGGAAAAGAGCCTTTAATCACATTCTTTACCATGTGCAATCATAAAATAGTCTAATATCTTCATTTTTTCACATACGTAGCTATTACCCTCGAAAACTAAAACTTTTGACATAGGAAAAGAGCCTTTAATCACATTCTTTACCATTTGCAATCATAAAATAGTCTAATATCTTCATTTTTTCAACATACGTAGCTATTACCCTCGAAAACTAAAACTTTTGACATAGGAAAAGAGCCTTTAATCACATTCTTTACCATTTGCAATCATAAAATAGTCTAATATCTTCATTTTTTCAACATACGTAGCTACTACCCTCGAAAACTAAAACTTTTGAAATAGGAAAAGAGCCTTTAATCACATTCTTTACCATGTGCAATCATAAAATAGTCTAATATCTTCATTTTTTCAACATACGTAGCTATTACCCTCGAAAACTAAAACTTTGACATAGGAAAAGAGCCTTTAATCACATTCTTTACCATTTGCAATCATAAAATAGTCTAATATCTTCATTTTTTTAACATACGTAGCTATTACCCTCGAAAACTAAAACTTTTGAAATAGGAAAAGAGCCTTTAATCACATTCTTTACCATTTGCAATCATAAAATAGTCTAATATCTTCATTTTTTCAACATACGTAGCTATTACCCTCGAAAACTAAAACTTTTGAAATAGGAAAAGAGCCTTTAATCACATTCTTTACCATGTGCAATCATAAAATAGTCTAATATCTTCATTTTTTCCAAAGACCTAGCTATTACCCTCGAAAACTAAAACTTTTGAAATAGCAAAAGAGCCTTTAATCACATTCTTTACCATTTGCAATCATAAAATAGTCTAATATCTTCATTTTTTCAACATATGTAGCTATTACCCTCGAAAACTAAAACTTTTGAAATAGGAAAAGAGCCTTTAATCACATTCTTTACCATGTGCAATCATAAAATAGTCTAATATCTTCATTTTTTCAACAAACGTAGCTATTACCCTCGAAAACTAAAACTTTTGAAATAGGAAAAGAGCCTTTAATCACTTTCTTTACCATGTGCAATCATAAAATAGTCTAAAATCTTCATTTTTTCAACATAGGTAGCTATTACTCTCGAAAACTAAAACTTTTGACATAGGAAAAGAGCCTTTAATCACATTCTTTACCATTTGCAATCATAAAATAGTCTAATATCTTCATTTTTTCAACATACGTAGCTATTACCCTCGAAAACTAAAACTTTTGAAATAGGAAAAGAGCCTTTAATCACATTCTTTACCATTTGCAATCATAAAATAGTCTAATATCTTCATTTTTTCCACAGACAAAGCTATTACCCTCGAAAACTAAAACTTTTGATAGGAAAAGAGCCTTTAATCACATTCTTTACCATGTGCAATCATAAAATAGTCTAATATCTTCATTTTTTCAACATACGTAGCTATTACCCTCGAAAACTAAAACTTTTGAAATAGGAAAAGAGCCTTTAATCACATTCTTTACCATTTGCAATCATAAAATAGTCTAATATCTTCATTTTTTCAACATACGTAGCTATTACCCTCGAAAACTAAAACTTTTGACATAGGAAAAGAGCCTTTAATCACATTCTTTACCATTTGCAATCATAAAATAGTCTAATATCTTCATTTTTTCAACATACGTAGCTATTACCCTCGAAAACTAAAACTTTTGACATAGGAAAAGAGCCTTTAATCACATTCTTTACCATTTGCAATCATAAAATAGTCTAATATCTTCATTTTTTCAACATACGTAGCTATTACCCTCGAAAACTAAAACTTTTGACATAGGAAAAGAGCCTTTAATCACATTCTTTACCATTTGCAATCATAAAATAGTCTAATATCTTCATTTTTTCAACATACGTAGCTATTACCCTCGAAAACTAAAACTTTTGAAATAGGAAAAGAGCCTTTAATCACATTCTTTACCATTTGCAATCATAAAATAGTCTAATATCTTCATTTTTTCAACATACGTAGCTATTACCCTCGAAAACTAAAACTTTTGAAATAGGAAAAGAGCCTTTAATCACATTCTTTACCATGTGCAATCATAAAATAGTCTAATATCTTCATTTTTTCAACATACGTAGCTATTACCCTCGAAAACTAAAACTTTTGAAATAGGAAAAGAGCCTTTAATCACATTCTTTACCATTTGCAATCATAAAATAGTCTAATATCTTCATTTTTTCAACATACGTAGCTATTACCCTCGAAAACTAAAACTTTTGAAATAGGAAAAGAGCCTTTAATCACATTCTTTACCATTTGCAATCATAAAATAGTCTAATATCTTCATTTTTTCAACATACGTAGCTATTACCCTCGAAAACTAAAACTTTTGAAATAGGAAAAGAGCCTTTAATCACATTCTTTACCATGTGCAATCATAAAATAGTCTAATATCTTCATTTTTTCAACATACGTAGCTATTACCCTCGAAAACTAAAACTTTTGACATAGGAAAAGAGCCTTTAATCACATTCTTTACCATTTGCAATCATAAAATAGTCTAATATCTTCATTTTTTCAACATACGTAGCTATTACCCTCGAAAACTAAAACTTTTGACATAGGAAAAGAGCCTTTAATCACATTCTTTACCATTTGCAATCATAAAATAGTCTAATATCTTCATTTTTTCAACATACGTAGCTATTACCCTCGAAAACTAAAACTTTTGACATAGGAAAAGAGCCTTTAATCACATTCTTTACCATTTGCAATCATAAAATAGTCTAATATCTTCATTTTTTCAACATACGTAGCTATTACCCTCGAAAACTAAAACTTTTGAATAGGAAAAGAGCCTTTAATCACATTCTTTACCATTTGCAATCATAAAATAGTCTAATATCTTCATTTTTTCAACATACGTAGCTATTACCCTCGAAAACTAAAACTTTTGAAATAGGAAAAGAGCCTTTAATCACATTCTTTACCATTTGCAATCATAAAATAGTCTAATATCTTCATTTTTTCAACATACGTAGCTATTACCCTCGAAAACTAAAACTTTTGACATAGGAAAAGAGCCTTTAATCACATTCTTTACCATTTGCAATCATAAAATAGTCTAATATCTTCATTTTTTCAACATACGTAGCTATTACCCTCGAAAACTAAAACTTTTGAAATAGGAAAAGAGCCTTTAATCACATTCTTTACCATTTGCAATCATAAAATAGTCTAATATCTTCATTTTTTCAACATACGTAGCTATTACCCTCGAAAACTAAAACTTTTGAAATAGGAAAAGAGCCTTTAATCACATTCTTTACCATTTGCAATCATAAAATAGTCTAATATCTTCATTTTTTCAACATACGTAGCTATTACCCTCGAAAACTAAAACTTTTGACATAGGAAAAGAGCCTTTAATCACATTCTTTACCATTTGCAATCATAAAATAGTCTAATATCTTCATTTTTTCAACATACGTAGCTATTACCCTCGAAAACTAAAACTTTTGAAATAGGAAAAGAGCCTTTAATCACATTCTTTACCATTTGCAATCATAAAATAGTCTAATATCTTCATTTTTTCAACATACGTAGCTATTACCCTCGAAAACTAAAACTTTTGAAATAGGAAAAGAGCCTTTAATCACATTCTTTACCATGTGCAATCATAAAATAGTCTAATATCTTCATTTTTTCAACATACGTAGCTATTACCCTCGAAAACTAAAACTTTTGAAATAGGAAAAGAGCCTTTAATCACATTCTTTACCATTTGCAATCATAAAATAGTCTAATATCTTCATTTTTTCAACATACGTAGCTATTACCCTCGAAAACTAAAACTTTTGAAATAGGAAAAGAGCCTTTAATCACATTCTTTACCATTTGCAATCATAAAATAGTCTAATATCTTCATTTTTTCAACATACGTAGCTATTACCCTCGAAAACTAAAACTTTTGAAATAGGAAAAGAGCCTTTAATCACATTCTTTACCATTTGCAATCATAAAATAGTCTAATATCTTCATTTTTTCAACATACGTAGCTATTACCCTCGAAAACTAAAACTTTTGAAATAGGAAAAGAGCCTTTAATCACATTCTTTACCATGTGCAATCATAAAATAGTCTAATATCTTCATTTTTTCAACATACGTAGCTATTACCCTCGAAAACTAAAACTTTTGACATAGGAAAAGAGCCTTTAATCACATTCTTTACCATTTGCAATCATAAAATAGTCTAATATCTTCATTTTTTCAACATACGTAGCTATTACCCTCGAAAACTAAAACTTTTGATAGGAAAAGAGCCTTTAATCACATTCTTTACCATTTGCAATCATAAAATAGTCTAATATCTTCATTTTTTCAACATACGTAGCTATTACCCTCGAAAACTAAAACTTTTGAAATAGGAAAAGAGCCTTTAATCACATTCTTTACCATTTGCAATCATAAAATAGTCTAATATCTTCATTTTTTCAACATACGTAGCTATTACCCTCGAAAACTAAAACTTTTGAAATAGGAAAAGAGCCTTTAATCACATTCTTTACCATGTGCAATCATAAAATAGTCTAATATCTTCATTTTTTCAACATACGTAGCTATTACCCTCGAAAACTAAAACTTTTGAAATAGGAAAAGAGCCTTTAATCACATTCTTTACCATTTGCAATCATAAAATAGTCTAATATCTTCATTTTTTCAACATACGTAGCTATTACCCTCGAAAACTAAAACTTTTGAAATAGGAAAAGAGCCTTTAATCACATTCTTTACCATTTGCAATCATAAAATAGTCTAATATCTTCATTTTTTCAACATACGTAGCTATTACCCTCGAAAACTAAAACTTTTGAAATAGGAAAAGAGCCTTTAATCACATTCTTTACCATTTGCAATCATAAAATAGTCTAATATCTTCATTTTTTCAACATACGTAGCTATTACCCTCGAAAACTAAAACTTTTGAAATAGGAAAAGAGCCTTTAATCACATTCTTTACCATTTGCAATCATAAAATAGTCTAATATCTTCATTTTTTCAACATACGTAGCTATTACCCTCGAAAACTAAAACTTTTGAAATAGGAAAAGAGCCTTTAATCACATTCTTTACCATGTGCAATCATAAAATAGTCTAATATCTTCATTTTTTCAACATACGTAGCTATTACCCTCGAAAACTAAAACTTTTGAAATAGGAAAAGAGCCTTTAATCACATTCTTTACCATTTGCAATCATAAAATAGTCTAATATCTTCATTTTTTCAACATACGTAGCTATTACCCTCGAAAACTAAAACTTTTGAAATAGGAAAAGAGCCTTTAATCACATTCTTTACCATGTGCAATCATAAAATAGTCTAATATCTTCATTTTTTCAACATACGTAGCTATTACCCTCGAAAACTAAAACTTTTGAAATAGGAAAAGAGCCTTTAATCACATTCTTTACCATTTGCAATCATAAAATAGTCTAATATCTTCATTTTTTCAACATACGTAGCTATTACCCTCGAAAACTAAAACTTTTGAATAGGAAAAGAGCCTTTAATCACATTCTTTACCATTTGCAATCATAAAATAGTCTAATATCTTCATTTTTTCAACATACGTAGCTATTACCCTCGAAAACTAAAACTTTTGAAATAGGAAAAGAGCCTTTAATCACATTCTTTACCATTTGCAATCATAAAATAGTCTAATATCTTCATTTTTTCAACATACGTAGCTATTACCCTCGAAAACTAAAACTTTTGAAATAGGAAAAGAGCCTTTAATCACATTCTTTACCATTGCAATCATAAAATAGTCTAATATCTTCATTTTTTCAACATACGTAGCTATTACCCTCGAAAACTAAAACTTTTGAAATAGGAAAAGAGCCTTTAATCACATTCTTTACCATGTGCAATCATAAAATAGTCTAATATCTTCATTTTTTCAACATACGTAGCTATTACCCTCGAAAACTAAAACTTTTGAAATAGGAAAAGAGCCTTTAATCACATTCTTTACCATTTGCAATCATAAAATAGTCTAATATCTTCATTTTTTCAACATACGTAGCTATTACCCTCGAAAACTAAAACTTTTGAAATAGGAAAAGAGCCTTTAATCACATTCTTTACCATTTGCAATCATAAAATAGTCTAATATCTTCATTTTTTCAACATACGTAGCTATTACCCTCGAAAACTAAAACTTTTGAAATAGGAAAAGAGCCTTTAATCACATTCTTTACCATTTGCAATCATAAAATAGTCTAATATCTTCATTTTTTCAACATACGTAGCTATTACCCTCGAAAACTAAAACTTTTGAAATAGGAAAAGAGCCTTTAATCACATTCTTTACCATTTGCAATCATAAAATAGTCTAATATCTTCATTTTTTCAACATACGTAGCTATTACCCTCGAAAACTAAAACTTTTGAAATAGGAAAAGAGCCTTTAATCACATTCTTTACCATTTGCAATCATAAAATAGTCTAATATCTTCATTTTTTCAACATACGTAGCTATTACCCTCGAAAACTAAAACTTTTGAAATAGGAAAAGAGCCTTTAATCACATTCTTTACCATTTGCAATCATAAAATAGTCTAATATCTTCATTTTTTCAACATACGTAGCTATTACCCTCGAAAACTAAAACTTTTGAAATAGGAAAAGAGCCTTTAATCACATTCTTTACCATTTGCAATCATAAAATAGTCTAATATCTTCATTTTTTCAACATACGTAGCTATTACCCTCGAAAACTAAAACTTTTGAAATAGGAAAAGAGCCTTTAATCACATTCTTTACCATGTGCAATCATAAAATAGTCTAATATCTTCATTTTTTCAACATACGTAGCTATTACCCTCGAAAACTAAAACTTTTGACATAGGAAAAGAGCCTTTAATCACATTCTTTACCATTTGCAATCATAAAATAGTCTAATATCTTCATTTTTTCAACATACGTAGCTATTACCCTCGAAAACTAAAACTTTTGATAGGAAAAGAGCCTTTAATCACATTCTTTACCATTTGCAATCATAAAATAGTCTAATATCTTCATTTTTTCAACATACGTAGCTATTACCCTCGAAAACTAAAACTTTTGATAGGAAAAGAGCCTTTAATCACATTCTTTACCATTTGCAATCATAAAATAGTCTAATATCTTCATTTTTTCAACATACGTAGCTATTACCCTCGAAAACTAAAACTTTTGACATAGGAAAAGAGCCTTTAATCACATTCTTTACCATGTGCAATCATAAAATAGTCTAATATCTTCATTTTTTCCACATACGTAGCTATTACCCTCGAAAACTAAAACTTTTGAAATAGGAAAAGAGCCTTTAATCACATTCTTTACCATTTGCAATCATAAAATAGTCTAATATCTTCATTTTTTCAACATACGTAGCTATTACCCTCGAAAACTAAAACTTTTGCATAGGAAAAGAGCCTTTAATCACATTCTTTACCATTTGCAATCATAAAATAGTCTAATATCTTCATTTTTTCAACATACGTAGCTATTACCCTCGAAAACTAAAACTTTTGAAATAGGAAAAGAGCCTTTAATCACATTCTTTACCATTTGCAATCATAAAATAGTCTAATATCTTCATTTTTTCAACATACGTAGCTATTACCCTCGAAAACTAAAACTTTTGAAATAGGAAAAGAGCCTTTAATCACATTCTTTACCATTTGCAATCATAAAATAGTCTAATATCTTCATTTTTTCAACATACGTAGCTATTACCCTCGAAAACTAAAACTTTTGAAATAGGAAAAGAGCCTTTAATCACATTCTTTACCATTTGCAATCATAAAATAGTCTAATATCTTCATTTTTTCAACATACGTAGCTATTACCCTCGAAAACTAAAACTTTTGAAATAGGAAAAGAGCCTTTAATCACATTCTTTACCATTTGCAATCATAAAATAGTCTAATATCTTCATTTTTTCAACATACGTAGCTATTACCCTCGAAAACTAAAACTTTTGAAATAGGAAAAGAGCCTTTAATCACATTCTTTACCATTTGCAATCATAAAATAGTCTAATATCTTCATTTTTTCAACATACGTAGCTATTACCCTCGAAAACTAAAACTTTTGAAATAGGAAAAGAGCCTTTAATCACATTCTTTACCATGTGCAATCATAAAATAGTCTAATATCTTCATTTTTTCAACAGACGTAGCTATTACCCTCGAAAACTAAAACTTTTGAAATAGGAAAAGAGCCTTTAATCACATTCTTTACCATTTGCAATCATAAAATAGTCTAATATCTTCATTTTTTCAACATACGTAGCTATTACCCTCGAAAACTAAAACTTTTGAAATAGGAAAAGAGCCTTTAATCACATTCTTTACCATTGCAATCATAAAATAGTCTAATATCTTCATTTTTTCAACATACGTAGCTATTACCCTCGAAAACTAAAACTTTTGAAATAGGAAAAGAGCCTTTAATCACATTCTTTACCATGTGCAATCATAAAATAGTCTAATATCTTCATTTTTTCAACATACGTAGCTATTACCCTCGAAAACTAAAACTTTTGACATAGGAAAAGAGCCTTTAATCACATTCTTTACCATTTGCAATCATAAAATAGTCTAATATCTTCATTTTTTCAACATACGTAGCTATTACCCTCGAAAACTAAAACTTTTGAAATAGGAAAAGAGCCTTTAATCACATTCTTTACCATGTGCAATCATAAAATAGTCTAATATCTTCATTTTTTCAACATACGTAGCTATTACCCTCGAAAACTAAAACTTTTGAAATAGGAAAAGAGCCTTTAATCACATTCTTTACCATTTGCAATCATAAAATAGTCTAATATCTTCATTTTTTCAACATACGTAGCTATTACCCTCGAAAACTAAAACTTTTGACATAGGAAAAGAGCCTTTAATCACATTCTTTACCATTTGCAATCATAAAATAGTCTAATATCTTCATTTTTTCAACATACGTAGCTATTACCCTCGAAAACTAAAACTTTTGACATAGGAAAAGAGCCTTTAATCACATTCTTTACCATTTGCAATCATAAAATAGTCTAATATCTTCATTTTTTCAACATACGTAGCTATTACCCTCGAAAACTAAAACTTTTGAAATAGGAAAAGAGCCTTTAATCACATTCTTTACCATGTGCAATCATAAAATAGTCTAATATCTTCATTTTTTCAACATACGTAGCTATTACCCTCGAAAACTAAAACTTTTGACATAGGAAAAGAGCCTTTAATCACATTCTTTACCATTTGCAATCATAAAATAGTCTAATATCTTCATTTTTTCAACATACGTAGCTATTACCCTCGAAAACTAAAACTTTTGAAATAGGAAAAGAGCCTTTAATCACATTCTTTACCATTTGCAATCATAAAATAGTCTAATATCTTCATTTTTTCAACATACGTAGCTATTACCCTCGAAAACTAAAACTTTTGACATAGGAAAAGAGCCTTTAATCACATTCTTTACCATGTGCAATCATAAAATAGTCTAATATCTTCATTTTTTCCAACATACGTAGCTATTACCCTCGAAAACTAAAACTTTTGAAATAGGAAAAGAGCCTTTAATCACATTCTTTACCATTTGCAATCATAAAATAGTCTAATATCTTCATTTTTTCAACATACGTAGCTATTACCCTCGAAAACTAAAACTTTTGAATAGGAAAAGAGCCTTTAATCACATTCTTTACCATTGCAATCATAAAATAG